>NC_057711.1:111034003-111089035 GCF_004010195.1 Chiloscyllium plagiosum | reverse complement strand
TCCAATTTTGGTGTCATCTGCAAACTTACTAACTGTACCTCTTATGCTCGCATCCAGATCATTTATGTAAATGACAAAAAGTAGAGGACCCAGCACCGATCCTTGTGGCACTCCACTGGTCACAGGCCTCCAGTCTGAAAAACAATCCTCCACCACCACCCTCTGTCTTCTACCTTTGAGCCAGTTCTGTATCCAAATGGCTAGTTCTCCCTGTATTCCGTGAGATCTAACCTTGCTAATTGGTCTCCCATGGAAGCTTTTTAAATTCAACTACATGGTCCAGGGGATATTATACAAGACATCAAACATATGCTACAAGCAACTCTCCAAAACAGGAGTTTCTAAACACTAGAAAAACTACATTCTTCACGATGATGAATTTTCATTCCTGAGCAGAATGATATGTGTTGAAATCAATATCATTCAAAAGTTGGATGAGTTTAAACAATAAAAAGTCAAGGAATGTATTTTGGAAACTTTTGCTAGGCTCTGTAAACTCAAATGGAACCTAAGCAAAAGTCAGAAGTTCCTCAGGGTAGTTACTTTTTATCTAACTTCATGTTGTCAATGAGATGGAAAGTTGTGACTATAATGGTTTGGCTGAAATGTTTTCTACTACTCTCAAAACTGTGGTGAGTTCAGATTCCACATGGCAACAACTTTTATGAGTAAGTGCAAGCAATGAGGCAGCAAATGAACCACTCAAGTGGATGTAGAGTGCTAAATAGACAGTGGGATCATTTGCAACTGAATTGAGTCAGATTGTCAAACAGCACATTGAAGAAATATCTTTTTCAGATTCAAGTCTGCTCTTAGGGGCTGAGGAGTTGGCCAATGGCCAAAGAGAACATGTTCAGGGAGAAAGATGAACCCTTAAGATCATCTGAATGTATAAAGTCAAAGTCTTGAGTGAGATGGCATAATGGTAAATGTAACTATAAAAACAGAAGTATAAGAGTACAATGGTAGGAGGGTTGAAAGATTTAGGGAATGATGTTACACATGGGGCTGAAAGGGTTAATACTTGATTGTGTGAAGGAAGCACTGTGATGATGTCATGAGGATTTGGTCAGACAAAAGAAAGAACTGTAGGGGACAAGCATGAAGCTAACCCTAGCCTGAACCCTAATAGTTTTTGGAGTAGTGTATGTCATATTCATGTAAATAGAAATAGTTGATAATGCAATAAACTTCCTATTATTAATCAACAAGACTCTCCTAAAGAATTGCCAAGAAAAAACAGATTTTGTTGAGGTTTTTTTGTCTTGCACTCATCAGAAGGAAAACCAAAGTAAAAACAAGACAATATTTATAATATTTTGGAGGAAAGACTTATGATTGGTTTGCAAATGTACACGGATTGGGAGAGGCAATGAATGCACCAGTTAATAATGACTCACAATTAATTGCCAAGTTTTGTTTAAATTTAAACCAGGCAGGTTGACTCTAATTTATCAAGACATTGGGCAATACTCAAGGCACTTCTAGATAAATTAAAAAGTGGACCATTTGCATCGACATCATATAACTTGAGGCTTGAAGGAACCAAAGGCATAACAAATCTCACAAATTTGTATTTGTGCCTTTTAATCATAGGGTATCCCCAAATATTTTACAGCCAATGAAATATTTGGAATTGCGGTCACTGTTGTAATGTTGGGAAATATGGCAGCCACTTTGTGCTGCTATTTGTCACAAAAACAGCAATGAGATACATATCAGATAATCTGTTTATCAGTTGCTGGCTGAGAGACAAATATTTGTCAGGACATCAAAGAAAACACTTCAAAATCTGACCATAATATCTTTTGTGTCCATCTGAGAGAGCAGATGAAGTCTCAGTTTGATATGTTAGCAATAATTCAATACCTTCGATGGTACAGCATTTCCTCGGAAGTGCTTTGGGTGTCAACTTAGAGTCATAGAGACGTACAGCACGGAAACAGACCCTTCAGTCTAATTCGTCCATGCTGACCAGATATCATATCCTAATCTAGTCCCATTTGCTAGCACTTGGCCCATATCCCTTCAAACCCTTCTATTCATATACCCATCCAGATGCATTTTAAATGCTGAAAATGTACCAGCCTCCACCACTTCCTTTGGCAGCTCATTCCACCCTCTGCGTAAAAAAGTTGCTCCTTACGTCCCTTTTATTTTCTTTCCCCTCTCACCCTGAACCTATGCACTCTAGTTCTGAATTCCCCCACCCCAGGGAAAAGACCTTGTCTATTTATCCTATCCATGCCATTCATGATTTTATAAACCTCTATAAGATCACCCCTCAGCTTCTGACCCTCCAGGGAAAACAGGCCCAGCCTATTCATCCTCTCCCTGTAGCTCAAACCCTCCAAACTTAAATTATATGAGAGTATTTCCATGACTGACCAGACACCATTCAGAATGAAGTTGCTACCAACTGAAACACAGTTGACTTTTCTCAAAGACCTGATCTGAAGTTGCTCAATGGCATATTTTCAGTAAGCTACTCTTCGTTGTTATCTATCTACTTGGCATTTAATGACAGCAGGATTCTTCAATGGTCGGGCAAAGGGAAAGGCGACAATTGCCGCACATGCATTCACTTACTGGCTATGTGCCACACATTCAGAAGAGACAGCAGCAAATCAGAGCAGCTTCTTCACATTCTGGTCACAAATAGTTTGATACGTTGCAGCTGTCATGTGGCTGTGCAGCTGTCAATGTCAAACAGCTGCAGCCCAAATCCATAAGAGCTGACAGAACTATTTCAGGAAAGAGGCCATTCAGCCCCTGAAGCCTGGTCAGTCATTCAGTTAGTTCATGGCGGATCTGTGACTTAACACCATCTTGGCTATAGAGCCCTTAATTTAATCTGACTATTAATCAATCAACCACTGATTTGAAATGTTCAGCTCTTGAGGTTTGGGTGGACTGGGATGGAACACGTGACCAGTGGAGGGTGAACAAATTTCAGATTTCTACTATCCTCAGTCTGTATAACTGCTTTTTAGTGTCATTCCTGAACAGCCCAGCTGTAATTCTATACTGCATTTAAATCCAACAACATCACAGGATAGAGCACAAGGATTAGAGCCTTAAAGGGCGATGATGGAGCAATGGTAAAGTTACCATAGTCATAGAGGACTGCTGTCTCATTAGAGAGACAGAGAGATGACTGGGATTGTGGTTTAACCTGAGGGTCATCATACCTTGGGCAACGGGCAAGGTTGGAAAGGCAGGACCTTAATGGTAACCTTAGCCATTATGGAATTGAACCCATGCTGTATCATAAATCAGCTATCCAGCTAACTGAGCTAACTAAACCCCGCTATTGTGGAGCAGCAGTTGCCTAAACAGGCCCAAGAACACTCAAAGTATATCCCAGAACAGCATGGCACAGGTTAGATGCCAAGTAAGATTCTGTCTTCTCCTCCCAATGATAAGTTTGAAAATCAGAAATTCTTCTTTTGTGCACCTGAAATGTTCCATTTCCCACTCGAGAAACTGGATCTGTTTTGTGTTCTACAGTTTAAACTCAAGACAATTGCATGGTGACGCCGAATGTGTCCCCTTTCCAAATTCAATTTCTCTTCCTCCTAATCCAACAGTCATCCATCCTCCTCTAATCACGTGGAAAGGCAGCAGGATGTGAGGCACCATTAAGTTACTTCATTTCTCTCCTTACTGCTGTCTTGTCTCCAACTGCCTAAGGGATAATAAAGAGCAGTCTGTCAATAATCCCTGCGCTGCTGTTACTAGCCTCTTGATGTCAGCATTGGGAATGAAAAACCCAAGCAATGGCAATTCCTACTCATGTAGTGCCCAACACTAATCTTCATAGACCTCGGTTGTGCACAAACGTGAATAAAATACTGTATTCATCTTTGATCTCATAATGTTCCATTACATTTTTGACTCTCCTTTTGCTGCCAAACCTAGTGTCAGATATTTTCATGATATCGATAATCAGACTGTCAGCAATTGCTGTCAAATCTTGCTTTAGTCACTGGGAACTCAGGTGGGACTCATTAAGTTCCTATCACATCAGATCACTATTCATTGTGTCTTTTCAGGATAATTTTAGTCATCAATTCAATGGCTTCTGGCCTTGAAATGTTTTTACTTTAATATAATTCATTTTGTGGGCTGTGCTACAGGTGGACTTCAATTATGTTTGAAAATCTGTGTTTGGAGTTAAAAGGGATACTTGCCTTACAGAATTTAACTTTACATGATTAAGAAGTACCATGTAGGTGGTTCAGGGAAATTTTATATATAAATTACAACAGAGAAACAGATGGATCAACTCAACTGCTCCAGGCAATTACTTTTGTCCCATAAAAATCTCCTCCCAACTTACTCACAAGCGTTGTCTATCTCCGAGATTGACCTGACCTCTACAACATGCAGATTTACTTCTAGGACACTGCTCCAAGGAACAACCAAGAGAACTATCAAGAGAGCATGCAAAGATACTGAGCATACTTATTTTAAAAATGTATCATTTACAAAAAGATCGGAGATGGAATACTAATAGCCATCAATCAGTCACTTGGGTGATAAAGAATCAGTTTGTTTTCCATTTATCCATTAGGGAAAATGGAGTATTGGTGCTAAACCATCAATGATGGGAGAGTGGGGCTGGGTGGTTAGGGGCAGGAGGTCATGTGCTGAATATTCTTCAACGACATCCAGAGTTGACAACCCTAAGGATCAAAAGTCAATTTATTTTAGCACATGTGATAAATGTTCACTGCATGTCATTGGACCACCAGAGGTAGTGTCGTTGAAGCAATCACTCTCCCTAACCTAAAAGCAAAATGCTTTAGATATTGGAAATATGAAACAAATGCAAAGAACGCTGGAGAAACTCAGCAGGTCTGGCAGCATCTGGGGAAAGAACGCAGAGATAATGTTTTCGATCTGGTATGACTCTTCTTCCAGTCAGGGTAAGATTGAAGAGAAAGTAATGCAGCAAGTTCAGAGGGAGACAAGTTATAGTGGGTGAGAGGAACAGAGAAACTAAAGCAGCTGATGTCACATCAGCAATCCTCTATGAAGAGATTAAATGAAGGGTACAAGGTCAGAGGGAGGGGGGAGTGTCCGAACTGGGTGGAAAGGTACATGTGACAAGGAGAAGACTCCCGTGTAAGGATGTAGGCAGAGACGTGGAGACGACAGAAGAGTTCAGTATCATTTGTGTCCACAATTCTTTGAGGTGAGGCATAAAGAGATAAAATTAAGTTATTTGTTGAGCACAGATTGTTCAGTTTCAGAGAGGGGTAGGTCATGGGGCATGGCAAATATGTAGTAAGAGGAGAGATTTTTAAACATTTCTAATAACTCCAATCCAGAGCCTCTGAATGGAAAGCTAAATTCATCCTAGACTTTGTTCTAAACAGGAATTGAAAATGGATTGCTGCATTTTTCAAAGCAGTCTCCTCTTGTTAAGATGCCATGTGCTTGTCAGGGATCAGCAGGACCTGCTTAGTGAACCATTCTTGTCACATCCATCTGTATTACACCCATAACCCATACAAATTCCTGGCATATAATGCTGCAGCTGATCTGTCTTCTGCAAGTTTGAGTGTATCCGAGGTAAATTGAAATTCTGGCTACGCAGTTTCTTTTCATTATCCAGGATTCTGTGCATTGATGGTTTTTCCAGTTAAGTTGAAATCAATGAGTATGAACTTGCGTGTTTTATTTTACAAAATACAAATTGTGTTCTGTCAATGCCTGGCAAAATTTACCCAGTGAACATCTCTAAGTTTGATTTCAGTGTGTACTGAGTTGTCACTTTCAGTCAGGTATTAGTGAAGGGTGACCAAAACTCAGGTCAGTGACCCTCAGGTTCGTGGTAAATAGCATACATCAATGTTCTGGATTCTAGTCATTAATCATTGAACTGCCTGGGAAGAGTGTGAATGTGGGCATCGAATGAACATGCTCCACGTAGTCAAAGAGATAGCTAAACTTGATCCTGCATGAATAAAGAGGAAGGTACCAAAGTATAGCTGCTGTCTTTGGTACTGTGACATATGACAAATCAGTGGGACAAAAGAGAACTGGCAAACATGGTTTGAAAAAAAAAATCTTCATCTTGTTCTTTATTTCATTAGGGCAGCATGGTGGCTCAATGGTTAACACTGTTGCCTCACAGTACCAGGAACCTGGGTTCAATTCCAGCCTTGGATGACTATCTGTGTGGAGTTTACGCATTCTCTCTGTGTCTGCATAGGTTTCCTCTGGGTGGTCCAGTTTCCTTCCACACTCCAAAAGATGTGCAGGTTAGGTGAATTGGCCATGCTAAATTGCCCATAGTGTTTAGGGGTGTGTGGGTTATGTTCATTAGTCAGGGGTAAATGTAGAGTAATGGGAAAGGGTCTGGGTGAGTTGCTCTTCAGAGAGCTGGTGTGGACTTGTTGGGCTGAATGGCCTGTTTCCACACTGTTGGGATTCTGTGATGAATATTTGTTTTAACCGAACATGATTACTGTCTGATTATTGCCGTAGCAAACTGCAATATCACTTTTACAACATCAACAAACAGCTCACTTTTATTTGCACAACTGGATAAAATTGTAACATTGGTTCATATAATTGCCATTGAGATTACACTAAATTCCTGTCACAATTTGCTGAAAGGCTGATTAAACAGCACCCCTCATAGAGGTAGCCTTTGGATATGTGGATAAAGCAATTGTCCTTTTTTGAAAAATGGATATAATTATAAAGCTTTGTGAAGTTACTCCTTTCCTTCACTGAGTGATACTCTTATCTCTAAGGCACAAGGCCACAGGCTCAAGACTGACTCTTGAGAATTGAAGAGGGATCAAAGCTTACAATTCCAATACATGCTGAGGAAGTGCTGTATTGTCAGTGGAGTTGTCCTTCAGATAAGATGTTAACCGAATGCCACTTCTTCCACCTCAAATTGATATGAAAGCTCCTATGTTTTCACTTTCACACAGATGGTGGTGCATCTATGGAATGAGCTGCCAAAGGAAGTGGTGGAGGCTGGCACAATTACAACATTTAAAAGGCATCTGGATGGGTATACCAGTAGGAAGAGTTTAGAGGGATATGGGCCAAATGCTCGCAAATGAGATTCGGTCAGACTGGGATGTCTGGGTGTCACGGAAGAGTTGAATCGAAGGGTCTACTTCCATGCTGTATAACTCTATGACGCTATGTTTTTGCTGATGTTCTGAGCTGATATTTATCACCCAACAAAGCACAGTATTGATTTTCCCTCAGTAATATTTCCAAATCTGTTTTCTTTTAATTTTCAAATATTTATTTATTTGAAGAAAAGCTACTGGAGAGAAGCTGTGAGGAAATAGAATGAATGGACAGTTATGTCACAGGTCAACCATAATCTCACTGAATGGCAGAATGGTCTTGGTGGGCCAAATGGCCTCTTCCTGTTCATTATTCCATTCAATCTTACTAACACATTCTGGTAAATGTTGTACACCGCACACAGTCAGACTGTGCAATCCAAATTTACACACAGCATGAACCACGTATATCAATGCTGAGGCTAAGCTTTTGCTGAAAAGCAGAAGCCTACAGTTAATAACTTCAATAAAGATATTAATAGGCATCAATATTAGAAGTTTCAGATATTTCAGTAACAAATTGTGACTTGTGCACACAAACTCAGAAAGCATTTAAAATGATATAAGGGAAATCTATATACAGCTGTGTTGACATAAAGGAAAATACTCTGAATTATAAATAACAGAGATTGTGTGTCATATGCAATGATATGCTTAGCATTGAAAAGATTTGTTACAGTGCCATTCCAAGAGTAAGAGGTATCATTGGTAATTATAAATTTCCAATATGCGGTGCACCTGATATACCATATTTTTAATATATAATAGAATTATATCACATAGAAGTTGACTGTTCAGCATACCATGCCAAAGGCAGCAATTCAATTAATTCCACTTTCTCTGTACATTTTTGACCACAGCCTTGCATTTGTTTTTCTTTTCAAGAATGTGTCCAATTTCCTTTCAAAAATTGCTATTAAGTTTGCTTCTGCTGCCCTTTCAGCATAGAGATATCTTCAAACTGAACAATGGGGAATATTTTGAACAAAAAGTGTTTGCTTTTATCATTAAGAATTTGGAAGAAAAATAAAATGAAATATCACTAACTGGAGTAAAGATGAATTGTTCAATATTTGGATACATTTGCTTAATTGAGTTTGTGTGTATTTCACTTATCAGATGTGATTGCATTATTCTCTATTTATAGGAGGAGAAAGGAATTGTATGCCAACACATTGAGCATGCAGCTATCAATATCATACAGCATAAATTCATTCAATGTGATAGTAGTAACCATTGATAGACACTTGGAAACCTTACCAAACATGCTTGAGCTACTATCAATGACAATTAGGATGACGTTTAAGGATCATAACAACCTTCTTCTTCAATTGTCTGCATGTCTATTTAGCCAATTATCTTAAATATGTATCTGATGACTGCCAACTGTCCTGCCTCTGGAAAAGCTGTACTCTGTCTGCTCAGTGAAAAAAAAACCCTCATTATTTTAGTATCTCTTCTTAAATCTCCTCCTAACCCTTATTCTCTAATACAAACAGCCCCACCTGTCTACAGTCTCTTTGGATTGCAAGGCCTTGTACTCCTCTTGTAAATCTGCTCTGCATCAATGTCAAGAACTGGAAAATCATTTTCAAAGTGTACTTTTGTGTTCAAGTAGTTAAATGTTAACACATTAAACAGTTAAAAATCCTTTTTTCTAAAAGCCACATTTATCTATAATACTTAGTCCTGGATACAATAAGCTAACGAGATTCTTCGACAGAAAAATTATGTTATTACACAATCATTCCGTGTATCCAAATGTTACTTGCTCCCATTTACTGACCCTCGGCCACATCTGCTATCAATGTTGGTGGATAATCTACTCGAGATCTCGAATCTTGCTGGGAAAAATAGGATTTGACAGCTCCCTTCAGCACCAAAACCAAGAGCATACTTCTCACTAATATAAAGCCTTACGATATTTCTTTCCCAAGTGACCAGCAAAAGTCTGATGCTGCCAGGCTATTTGATAGGGATCAGGCTCAAGAATGCCAGCTAATTTTTCTTTGTTGCTGCCTCAAAGACACTTGAGGAAACTGTAGCATTTCTGCTGTCTCTCTTGGCTGAGGTCAGTTAACTGAGTACAGACTAGACAGACCTGGAATTGGATGCTCCTTTGGTCCATAAAACAACATAACGCTGAGGCTGTGCATTTCAAACCATCCTGTTTGACTAAGGTTCCTAGCTATATATCAACACATTAATCACTTCATGCCATTTTCAAAGAAAACAAATCTTTACTCTTAAGTATATTTCGTGGTTTTTAAATGGAACTTGAAAACAATTTAATTCTCTAAAATCCTTCAATAAGAAATTGTAATTTTGAAAGCAAGGTATCTTTGATTAGATTAGATTCCCTACAGTGTAGAAACAGGCCCTTTGGCCCAGGCAGTCCACTCCGACCCTCCGAAGAGTAACCCATTTCCCTCTGACTAATGCACCTAACACTATGGGCAATCTAGCATGACCAATTCACCTGACTGGTACATCTTTGGACTGTGGGAGGAAACTGGAGCACCCAGAGGAAACCCATGCAGACACAGGGAGAAGGTGCAAACTCCATACAGACAGTCACCCAAGGCTGGAATCGTACCTGGACCCTGGTGCTGTGAGGCATCAGTACTAACCACTGAGCCACCATGCCACCCACTGTGACTTTTAAACTGGTAAAACAAACAATGGATCAGATCTTGCAAACTAATTGACTCAACCAGTGGATTCTTATCCAAAAACTGTAGAGAGTGCATTGCCAAGACTTAGAAATGGGAACTATGTGATTCTTTGTTTGGAAATTGAGAAAAGAAAATTTGCTCTTAATTAGAGTACTTACATTAATAATGAATTATTTAAATTGTTAACAACTCACAAACTTCATGGTCAATCATCAAGAAAGGCTTGAAAGATTTATTCAGAATGCATGGTGTCCTCACTGTCCTGTTTAATGTCAAACTGATTTTCCTCATATTAAACAGATTGAATGAGGAATGTTATTCAAACCTTCTATCTATTGAGATTCTTTCCTTGGGTCTTTGCACAGTGGCTTGATAAAACTCCAGGAAGTGTGTGAGTTTTGCACCTTCAGCCAGAGATACAAGGCTTATATTACTGCTGCCTTGAATTGCTGGTTATTGCAGACACAAAGCAAAGGGGCTTGTCATTATTATCAGCAGGACTCATTCAGGTGAAGTGGGTTAGCCTTCACTCTGGGCCACCCAGTAAATAGGTCAAGTGCAGTCTTTGATATTGGCCTAGGGGCTTGAACAAACAGTAAGTCATCTGAGTGGTCAGAGTCAGGATCCTTTTTGCACAAGGGTGAGGAACCAGATATTGGATGCTCCATGACCCGTCTTGACTCTTTCATCCTTGTTGGGCATTGTTTTCCACCTGTATTGAGAGAAGTGGGTGTCACAGGAAATGAGAGTGGGTGGCACAGCTGTTACTTTCAGTACAGGAGGAGAGATGTTCGAGCGAGTGAGTAGGCAGTGTGGAGGTTATGAAGGGTTAGTGGTTTTGGGCTGGCTGGGTGACAATGAATGGGGAAAGTTTTGCAGCCAATATTGAGGATGGTAGTGCATGAAACTTGGTGGGATGTTGTTACTGTAGCAGAGTGTGTGAGTGAGTGTGAGATATTGGAAAGTAGGTGGTGGCGCTTATGGTAGTGGTATGGAGAAAGTCATTTGCTTTCTTCTTGCAGTGCTGGGCATTCCTCCAGACAGCTGAAACAGCTTTAATGTAGATGGCAGTCTCCTCAGACTAGGCTTGCATGGTCTTGTGCTATGGTCTCCACAGCTAGTCCTGGGAGAGGATGAAATCCTACACCCGCACCATTCAATCCAGCAAGACTTCCAGGTCCCTTCCGCAGAATGGAGCACTGATCTCCCCCTATTTGTCACGTCCAGGCCAAATGTACAGTGTACCTCTAGACTAACAGTATCTGTTTCGAAGGGCTGAATAGCCTACACTATTTCTATTTTCTATATTTCTCCAACATTTTGGGGGTAAATATACAGAACATAGAAACGGAATTAATTGAATACCTCTCTCAAAGATGTAGCCCTGCTCTAAGATTCTAAATGGAATATCTTATCAGTTCTGGGTGAAAGTGAAATTGAATACTATTCAACCAACACAACTTGTCAGAACATTAACTCAGTTAGCTCAGTTTTAACTATTGGTTCTATGTAAGATGCAACCATGTCTTAAGAATTGTTTGGCATATATTAGAATAAATGAGGAATTCCTTTAGGTAGTAAAAATAATGGGTCACAATAGGTTTCAAGAATGCCTTTGAATTTTTAGTATACCTCAAAGACTGAGACTTATTGGTGATCAGATTGCAGAAGGTGATACAAAGAGAACATTCAATTTCCTGGCAGCTGGAGACTACTGAAAATGAAAACATCATCCATATAAAGTCTAACCACATGGTTCAGTTGGGAGTATTTCCCTGTCTGATTCAGAACATTATGGGTTCAGTTGAGCATAAATATATAATTTAACACCTCAGTGCAGGAGGGGCACCTTTTGGACGAAATGTTAAACTGAGACCCTTTCTGTTCTGTCAGCTGCACATTAAAGCTATCAAAGAATCATGGATCAAAGCATGATTCCAAAGCAGCACAGGCGAGTCTTCCTGAGGGTTCTGGCCAATATGTACCCCCTAATCATTACCAGGTCGTTGTTTGTGGGAACTTGCTATGTGCAAATTGACTGCTATATTTCCGACAATAAAACAGTGACTTGGATTCAAAAGTGCATCATGATACGAATTCATCTTGGGATATCCTGGAACTGAGAAGGACACTTCAGGGCATTTTTCTTTGATGGATCTGTCTGTTTCAAACATAACTAGGCAAAAGTTATAAAAGAAATGTTTAAACAGTTAAATGGATAACAATTACAGTTTGAAAAGATTCTGCTACACATCAGACAATAATACTCAGCATTACAGAAAATCTTGATCTGTTTACACAAAAAAAAATGAGATTGCATTTTTATCAAAAGACGCAACCAGTTTGTTTCCGGGATTTAATAACTGACGAGGTTTCATTTAGCTAAAATAATCTTTTTTTATGGAAACAACCAAAACTGAGAAACTTGGATGCAAGACAGCAGCAACCTTATGGTTTCGACAATGCAACCATGTGTTACATTGGCCGGTGCTATTTTGGCCACAATGGAGCTTATTAGGTAATTACTATGTTTAACCTAAATATTCTTTAGTTTGGTAAAATTCTCACTGATGTCACCAACGTATATTATGGAATATGGTGAAACTATTTGGGATTTCTTGGGGAGATTCATTCCCACTAATATTTGAGGGAGGCAATGGCCTTGTGGTATTATCACTAGACTATTAATCCAAAAACTCACTCATGTTTTGGGGATCCAGGTTTGATTTCTACCTTGGCAGAAGATGGAAATTCATAAAAATAAATCTGGAATTATGAATATACTGATGACCATGAAATCATTGCTGATTGTTGGAAAAACTTATCTTGCTCACTAGTGTTCCTCAGGGAAAGAAATCTGTCACCCTTAGCTGATCTGGCCTACATGTGACTCCAGAGACACAGAATATGGTTGATCCTGAACAGCCCCCTGGGAGATTAGAGATGGGCAATAAATGCTGGTTTAGCTATCACTCCCCACATCCTGTGAATGAATGTAAAAAAACCCTACCTATTGCTATTAGTCTAAGCTGCTGTTATCAAATGGGAAATGATGTCCACACAATGTCTTGACAGAAGCATGGTTCAATTTTGATGAACAGTAAAGAGTTTTAACATAATGTATCTTATCTGGCCACATCACATCTAAGACACATGATACAATCTAAGACAGACCCTTGCAAAAGAAAATCTGAAAGTATGGGTAAGTACACATTACTGTTAACTAGATTGACTTATCTTAGAAAAGAATTGAATCAAAAACACTGACCAGCTCCTCTCATGATCAACCCTTTACATCCTGACGGGCAGAGCATGTCTTGTGGTATAGGTAGTGAATCCTTTCTTGTACTATGCTGTTATTCAACAGATACAGTCCTGTTGGAAATGACTGAGATTGACACAAAGTATGTATTTTGCAACTAACCTTCACTCAAAGCATCTTGCTCTGGAAATTATTCTGCTTTTATCAGGAAATATTCATAAAGATACCTTTGAAATAGACTCTGTAGTCTGTTTGCTGAGTGTGCTGCTTAGATGGAGACTAGACTATTTGTAATTGTGAATTACTGCGATTGACTTTTGTCCAGCGAAAACAAAAAATGCTGGAAATCAAGCAGGTCAGGCAGCAGCCATGGCAAGAGTGCAAGCTAACGTTTTGTGTTTAGATAACTCTTCATCAGAGCTTGTTTTCAGTACTGATTCTGGCATCTGCAGTAATTTGCTGCTACATTGACTTGTCTCCATGTTTCTTGTTAAGCCCTTAGCTCTAAAGTGTTGGCTAAGCTAGCATTGCCAATAAACACCCTGAACTTCGTACAATTAAATTACAAATCACATAACACCAGGTTATTTGGAAGTACAAGTTTTCAGAGCACTGCTTCTTCATCAGGTAGCTAGTGGGGCATTCGTCCAACTAGCTAGCTTATTCCTGGTCTCTTGTCATTAATATATTTTTTCTTTATTGCATTTACTCTAATTCCCTTTCAAAGATTGTGACTGACTGAACCATAGGGGCGGCCTATGATATTCAGAACATCTTTTACTGAGACTACTATCTTGCTATTTTTGAAGTGTGACTGGCTTTTCTTTCTTTTCTTGAGACATTTCCCCCAGGGCTGAGTATCAGTTTCTAAATAAAGTTTTGTCTTTAGGGGCTAGAAGCTAAGCTTGTCTTTTTATTGCTTCCATATCGTGCTGCTGTATCTCTCCGATAATAATCATGTTTGAGCTGTTACTGACTGTCTGTGTTGTAATGTTCTTAAAGAGGTAAACTCAATCACTACAATGTTTGCCTTTTCTTCTGGGTCTTCTGATTTCTCTACTTGAGGTGGGGGGGAGCTCAGATCCACACTGCTGCAGCTATGTGGCATTTTCTGAAATAACCACTGCCGGCACAATGTGGTATTCGCCACCTCTACCAGTATGTGTGGTACTGGATACTGGCTGTTTGAAGTAGTTCATTACTATTAATCCTTCTTTGACTTTACTTTTCCTTGGCTCTATCTAGTGATTAATGGCAGAGGATACAGCCATTACATGATAGTGTATTCTTAGATAACAACAAGATTTATTTCATGATAGCAACAAGTATAACTACATCTGGCCGGGCATAATTTCTGGGACTGTAGGGAATTGGTACATCTGTTCCCTCTAAAAGTTAGAGTAGAACCCTTTGTTTCCACCTAGTGTGATAAGGATGGAGTGGTTGTTATATGAACATTAATCTCTTCAGAACCATGACCTTATACAACGGCTCAGAGAAAATTTGGAAAATTGGAGAGCAGTAAAACACTGGATGTGGAGGAATAAATTTCCATGAGGGAACAAATGAAACATGGATGACAGGAAGTGCATAAGACAGTTAATAGAGCAGAAAAAAGTGGAAGTAATGAGTTTGGAACAAGGGCAACAATGAAAACATCGACTTGAATGAAATCAGAGATAGTTGAGATTACACCAGACTGATCCTGGTTGTAAATAGGGGACATCCCCCTTTTCCTAAATGCTTTGTACATGGATCAAAATGTGTTGCACTTGATCCTGTAACATTACAATCAATTTGTGGATAGTATCGAATTGTCAGTGATATCATGGTGGCAAACTTCATTTGGTCAACCACCATTAAACACAGTAGTGCACACAATATAACAAAGCTCAAAATCTCTGGTGGAATTTCAACATTCTGTCATGAAAACAATGTATCCTGTCCTTCTCGAGCAAAGAAAAGTGAATTATTTTCTGTCTTGGCTCTCCTTTGGTCAACTGATGACTTGCCATGTTTGGGGTCCATGAATATCCCCCAGCATTTCCTTTCTCGCCCATCTCAAACAACTCATCAGGAGCCCCAACCTTTTCCATAATTAGTGCATTTCTCCTTTGTTCTAGTGACAATTAACATTAATTGGGAAATCCATTGCAGATGTTCCTATACAAAGTGCGGTGGAAATCCCACATAATTACCTAGTTGGGATTTTCCACAGTGAGTAATACGGTACAGTATGAGAAGCCGAACTGAATCCTTCCTGATTTTTAGGCTTTTCTAATTGCTGTTACAGCAAGAACTCGACTGCAATAAATACTAATAAACCCAATGAACAATTAAGGAGAAACGTCCTTATCCAGAGAGTGGTTAAAATGTGGGACTCATGATAAAGTGAATAATATAGATATATTGAAGAGAAAGTTGGATGAACACATGAAAGTGAAAGGAATAGAAAGATGTGTTGACAGGGTTAGATGAAGGAGGTTGAGGGAATGTTGCATGGAGTTTAAACACCGACACAGGCATGTAGGTGTAAATAATCTGGCAGATAGCTTATAACAGTAAGTAATAGCATGCTAATTCCTGCTTTTTAAGACTATTCTGTGACAAATTGTACTCTGTAAATCAGTTTTGTCCTATTTAACATCGTAAGTTGGTCAACCAGTATGTAGTTAAAAAATCTTTGTTGTTTCCTCTGAGTGCCACTAAGGATTCTGTGATGAGGAGGTGTTGGACTGGGGTGAACAAAGTTAAAAATCACACAACACCAGGTTATAGTCCAACATGTTTATTTGTAAATACCTGCTTTCAGAGCACTGCTCCTTCACCAGGTAGTTGGTGGGGCGGACCATAAGACACCAAATTTATAGCACAAGACCATAGAGTCATTTGTTCAATATATCGTAGCAGTTGCATGACACTATGATCTTGTGCTGTAAATTCCGTGAATTATGATCCTGCCCCACTAGCTACCTGATGAAGGAACAGCACTTCAAAAGCTAGTCCTTCCAAATAAACCTGTTGGACTATAACCTGGTTTTGTGTGATTTTTAGCTAAGAATTCTGTGACACCCCGCCCCAACCTGACCTTTTTTATCTGCACTAGTGGTGAAACTGATGTCATTCTAGTTAGCCGGGAAAGTTTCACACTTAAATCATTCTTCATCTGTTAAGTCTACATCTTGTTTCACTCATGCCTCTTGTTTGCTGTCTCATAAAAGTTCTGCTTCTTGCACGTGGACTCCATCTCTCCTTGAACATGGTGTAATTCTACCATTAAAGCTGTTAAAGTGAATTCTATTAAAACAAAGCATCATTTGCTGACTTCCTGTTCCTCCAATATTCATTCATTGTTGACAGCTTGCCAAACCTATAGGTTGTATCACATGTAACAGCTAATTTCTGGTCTTTTTATTCCAATGGTACACTTGCTATTTCTTCTCAGCAGAAAAGTGACCTCTATGCTTGAATTTTTTTTCTGTTGCTTGGATCTAAGTAATTTTGTTTAGAAATCTTCTTCCAATTGGTTCATTTATTATGATTGACATAAAGCTTTAAAAAGCCCCTAGTACTGAGCTTTCAATTCTTTTAGCATGACTATGTACCCTGTACTTTATGAGAAAATCTCAACGTCCTTAAAGAGTGAATTAATGTGTTTCAGTTGTGACTTGGACCTCCATCTTAAATGGTTCCGTCTTCCAGTCCCATTCAGAGCACTGATTACCAATTTCAGGTTGGCATTCCCTGGGAACTACTGAGCGCATGCTGCACTACTCAATGTGTGCCCTTTTGGAGGAGACCTTAAAGTCACAACCTCTTTGCCCTCTCATGCAAGCTTAAAGGCTCCATGATACTATTTCAAAGACCAGCAGTTGGGGTGGGGGTGGGGTTTTGGGGCTGGCGGGGACTGTTATTCCCACTGTCCTGGTCAATGTGTTTCCCATTATAATGGATCATTAAGCCTTCAGCACATTTCTCTTTGAGAAATTTTGCTGTACTCAAATGCTAGCTGCCTTGTTTTGTGTACACAATATGAACTGAACTTCAGAAATGTTTAATCGTCCCTGAATTACTCAGGAAACCATGAAGTAAGTAAAGGAACTGCATAAATGCATGCTCTTTTTCCCAAAGTAACTACTTTAATCTCAGTCAATCTCTCCTCATTAGCAATTTGATGTTACTCTCCCCACTGTTAGGACAAATAATCAATCATGCATTTATTTAACTCCTTTCTGGAGGTATGTGTTAACTTCCATCATCTTAAATTTACTGAGTTAACCCATTTTTGCCTGTATAATGTTTTACTAACTAAAGCAAATGAAGCAACTGTTACCTCATTTATATATCTTGGGAACTGTAGACTTGAAAATGTTGCTTCATTAATTGTCATTGTTATCAACACACCCCACTGTCACTAGATACTTCAAGACAAATTGTCATCATATGATCTCTCATTAATATATGCTCTTGGCTATCTAATTTTCTTTTACATTGTTATACCTGTGAAATACTTGAACAGCTAATCTTCAAATGTCTTTGTTCAAGTTGTCTTAAAATTCTTTCATGACAAACAGTTCTTAATTCTGTTTTAAAACCCAAGTCCATTTCTAGAGAAAAAAATCTTATATAAAGGGTAGTTCTTCCAAAATATCTCTCATAAATTGGACTGAGCAAGAAAAACTGAAACAAAAGATTATCTAACGAGATTGACAACCATTGGTATTGTGACACAATAATTTCCTGTGACTTGCCAACTTTTCTATAGTAACGAAATACTTCCATTCACACACTGTCTTTCTGGACACTAAAAAGTACTTCACTACCAATCAAATGCTTTTTGAAATGTAATCAGTGATTTAATGTGGAAAACGCTTCAATCATTTCATGCACAGCAAACGCTGATAAACGGCAATGTGACAAAACCCAAATTATCATATGTCTTAGGGGTGTTGGTTAAGGGGTAAATGTTAGATAGTGGCATCATAGAGTACTTCCCTGGTCTTCTTTAAAGTGGCCGCTGGATCTATTATATTTACTTGAGCAGGGAGATGTGGGTTTATTTCACTGTAAGGAGATTGGGTGCAAAGTCAAGGCTGATACTTCCCACACAGACATAGAAACCTTGCAGTGCAGATGGAGACCATTCAGCCCATTGTGTCTTGGCCATCTCTCCAGAATCGCAGGTAGATAAGATAGTGAAGAAGGCATTTGGTATGCTTTCCTTTATTGGTCAGAACATTGAGTATAGGGGTTAGAAGGTCATGTTGCGGCTGTACAGGACATTGGTTAGGCTACTTTTGGAAAATTGTGTGCAATTCTGTTCTCCCTCCTATCGAAAGGATGTTGTGAAACTTGAAAGGGTTCAGAAAAGGTTTAGAGGGTTGGAGGATTTGAGCTACAGGGAGAGGCTGAATAGGCTAGGGCTGTTTGCAGCATTGAATGCTGAGGGGTAACCTTATAGAGGTGTATAAAATAATGAGAGGCGTGTATAGGGTAAATAGTCAAGGTCTTTTCCCTAGGGTAGGGGAATCCAGAACTAGAGGGCATAGGTTTAGGGTGAGAGAGGAAAAATTTTAAAGGGACCTAAGGGGCAATGTTTTCATGCAGCGGGTGGTGCATGAATGGAATGAGCTGAGAGGAAGTGGTGGAGGCTGGTACAATTACAACATTTTAAAAGGCATCGGGATGGGTATACGAAGAGGAAGGGTTTAGAGGGATATGGGCCAAGTGTTGACAAATAGGACTAGATTAGGTGAGAATATCTGTTTGGCATAGATGAGTTGGACCGAAGGGTCTGTTTTCATGCTGTACATCTCTCGGACTCTATGAACTGCATCCCACCCAGACTCAGTCCCCACCTGATTCCCATAACTCTGCATTTATCATGGCATGTCCCTGAGCACTACGGATAATTTAATGTAGCAAATGAATCTAACCTGCACATCCTTGGACTGTGGGAGGAAACCAGAGCACCTGGCAGAAACTCATGCAGACACAGGGAGAATGTGCAAAGTCGACACAGACAGTCACCCAAGGCTGGACTTGAATTTAGGTCTCTGACACCATAAGGCAGCAGTGCTAACCATTGAGTCACTGCATCGCCCAAATCCCCAAGGACTGACTATAGGTCGTGGATGTCCTTGTCAGCCTCTTAAAGACTCTCTCCCGACTGACAATGCTCTTTCAAATCTATGTTTTTGACCAAGCTTTTGGT
The DNA here is from genome assembly GCF_004010195.1 of Chiloscyllium plagiosum. Taxonomy (NCBI): domain Eukaryota; kingdom Metazoa; phylum Chordata; class Chondrichthyes; order Orectolobiformes; family Hemiscylliidae; genus Chiloscyllium; species Chiloscyllium plagiosum. The sequence goes on along the minus strand of NC_057711.1, from coordinate 111,069,778 downwards.
TACTTCTGTTAATACCTATTTGGTGTTAAATTGTGTCAGATAATGCTCCTGTGAAGTACTTTGGGATACTTTGTTATGCTAAAGGCCTAATATAACTACAATTTATCGTCGATGTTGTTGCCCTCCTCAAGAATACTTCTGACTTTTGTCATGCTGCAACATTTACATATTTGGTAATAAAGCATGCTAACATGTAGAGCACTATCTGGGGATTATGCTGATGCATTTTTATGAAAGTATTCAAAAACTCGAAGAGGGTTAAATCAAACAAGGACTTATTAAATATCTCTCTTCTTGATTGAATGGATTGAAAGCTCTGAGTATAAAATGATAAGAGAGACTCATTATAACAAATTCTATATTTAATCATTTTCCAGTCTCCACTGTGCTTTAGTAACAATCTACTGTGCAACACTGAAGTGGACTGTCATCTAGTGACAGAGGCTTGCTATTACAATCTTTACATGTGTGTCTATAGTTTCTTTACTTAAGGCTGTTAATTCTGACTGGTCACTATTCTGGAGATTTTATCTTACCCTTCCCCTGCCACTACCTCCTCTTCCCCCTCACCACTGGGTGTATGACACGTTCATAATTCGGCAATCCGTGAGCTACCTGAGGTGATGGTGAACTGCCTTCTTGAACTGCTATAGTCCTGAGGGTGTACAAACATCTATAGTGCAGTTGATGTGAAGGGAATGAATGTTGAAGATAGTTAATGGGATGTTGATCAAGTGGACTGTTTTGTATTGGATGATAGCAAGCTCCTTGAGTGTTGTTGTAGTTGCATTCATTCAGGCAAGTAGCAAGTATTCCATCAGACTTCATTCATACCTTCGCACCATGTTATAAAAAAACTGCGCTTTACTACAGAGCAATAAATGTGTCAATCATCCAGGCCCTTTGAAGCTTCAATACCCAACACACTTGAAACCATTTAACCTTCCATAAACAAACGCTGTGAAGATGTTGGAGCTCAGACAATGAGAGCTGTCAATCAATGCTCAATGCAGCCCTTTCAACAATCTAACAATTTTATGGGCATCCGGCCTAGAATATATATTGAGGCATGACGGAGTTATACCTTAGTTTTGGATGAATGAGGGCGATGGGGAAGTAGGAAGGTGCCATATGTTGGCTTGTGGTTATGATGGTCTATGGGAGTAATTTGGGGAAATACTTTGGCATGGGAGCACATAATGGCCCATGGAGGGATTAGGAGAAGACATACCTTGTCATAGGGGCATAATGGTTTAGAGAGTTGTTTGGGGTACATATTTGATTGTGGGAAGGGACATGAGGAGGACATTTTGAAGAAAGTTTTAAAAACTTTCCGCATGAAGTGTATGGCTGTGAGACATAGAGTCATAGGGCTGTCCAGCATGGAAACAGACCCTTTGGTCCCACTTATTCATGCTGACCAGATATCCTAAATTAATCCAGTCCCATTTGCCAGCATTTGGCCATATCCCTCTAACCCATCCTATTCGTGTACCCATCCAGATGCCTTTTAAATGTTGTAGTTGTATCAGCCTCTGCCACTTCCTCTGGCAGCTCATTCCATACATGCATCACCCTTCTGTGTGAATGTTTTGCCCCTTTGGACCCTTTTAAATCTTTCCCCTATGACCTTAAACCTATTCCACCTAGTTTTGGACTCCCCTACCCTGGGGAAAGGACCTTGGCTGTTCAACCTATTCATGCCCCTCATGATTTTATAAACTTCTATAAGGTGGTCATGTTAGGCCTCAACTTTTGATGCTGCAGGGAAAATAGCTTCAGCCTCACCTTATAGCTCAAACTCTTCAACCCTGGCAACAACCTTGTAAAATTTTCAAGTTTCACAATATCTTTCTTCTCGCAGAGAGACAGAATTGAATGCAGCATTCCAAAAGTGACCTAACCAATGTCCTGTACAGCCAGGACATGGCCTCCCAATTCCTCTACTCAATGCAGTGACCAATAAAGAAAAGCGTACCATACATCTCCTTCACTATCCTGTCTATCTGCCATTCCACTTTCAAGGAACATCTCTGAGATGCTGTCAAATGCAACTCTTCACAAATCTGACATGATTCAATGAAAACCATGGGGCAGTAGGAAATGTCTATCACTGCAATGGAGCTGGCCAGATGAGGAACAGTGGGTGAGGGCTCACAACCCCAACGAGTTGTATCCTTAAAAGACCCTCATGAAAGTTAGAAAGCTTGGGTATGAGGTTGAGAATCCTGAAATTAGGTCCTGGCCACTATTTTTAAAGAGCTCCCGAGTCAACCAAATGCACTGAAAATCTAACCAATACATCAAACCATGGGGCAGATTGGAAGCAACTTCCACTTATCCAGTAGAGTCATAGAAATGTACAGCTCGGAAACAGACCCTTCGATCCAACTCGTCCATGCCAACCAGATATCCCACCCAATCTAGTCCCACCTGCAAGCACCTTGCCCATATCCCTCCAAACCCTTCCTATTCATATACCCATCCAGATGCATTTTAAATGTTGTAATTGTACCAGCCTCCACCACTTCCTCTGGCAGCCCATTCCACACACGCACCACCCTCTGTGTGAAAAAGTTGCTCCTTAGGTCTCTTTTATATATTTTCCCTCTCACCCTAAACCTATGCCGTCTAGTTCTGGACTCCCCCACCCTAGGGAAGAGACTTTGTCTATTTATCCTATTCATGTCCTTCAAGATTTTATAGACCTCTGTAAGGTCACTCCTCAGCCTCCAAAGTTCCAGGGAAAACAGCACCAGCCTATTCAACCTCTCCTTATGGCTCAAATTCTCCAACCCTGGCAACATCCTTGTAAATCTTTTCTGAACCCTTTCAGGTTTCACAACATCCTTCTGATAGGAGACTTGAATTGCATGCAATATTCCAAAAGTGGCCTAACCAATGTCCTGTAAGCCGCAACATGACCTCCCAACTCCTGTACTCAATACTACTGTGTGTTGGAATCTGTAAATAGCAGTGGAGGGGTTGAAAGTGGTGCTGACTGGATATTATCAATGTCCTTGTGAAAACTAACACTGTGTTTGAGTATTGGTACCTAGACACAGCAGATAGATAAAGGAGGGGATCAGGGATAGATCCTTCCAGAGCATTAGAGGTAACGGTGTGGGAATAGGAAGAGAAACCACTGCATGTGATACACAGAACCATGGAAAAGTTACTGCACAAGAAGAGGCCATTCAGCCCATCAGTGATGTCTGAACTTGCAACCCATTCTAATCCTACTTGTATATAGCCTTACAGATTACAGAGCTATAGGTGTCAACTTTTAAAAATTGTTGATGATTTCTGCTGCAACAATCAAACCGGGCAGCAATTTTCAGACATCCCCCACCCTCTGAATGAACATTTTTTTATTCATGTCTCCACTAATCCTTTTACCAATTACCTTAAACCTGTACCCCTAGATAACTATAGGGGCAACAGGGTTTCCTATCCACTCCATCCAAGCTGCTCATAACGCCTATAGACATTACTGAGAAAAATGGTGAAAATATCTAGATTTAGATGTTGAGTTAGGTAAAAGTTCTAGCCACGGGGAAAGCGGAGGAGACCTCCATCGGCTCATCTTCAAAGTAACAAAATGGGATTATTTCACATCTACCTAAGACGGCAGATGGGGTCGCAGTTGGACACCTCAACTAAAAGATGGCAACTCTGACAATGCAGAACTCTGTCAGTACTTCACTGTGAGTGCTACCTGGAGCTATGAGCCCAAGTCTCTGGAGTGGGATGACCTTCTAAGTCAGAAGTGGCACAGCTACCAACTGAGCTGAGTAGAGTTGAGCAGAAATAAAAACACTACACAGAATTCTACTGAACAATATCAGTGACAAAAATTGAAACCCAAATGCAAACAAACTGTTTAACTGAATGGTACTTTTATAATGTCAATTACAGCAGAGAGTTGAATCTGAACAAAAGAACACAAACAAGGCATTCATTTACATTACATCTTACCAGTCTCAGAATATCCTAAAGTAATTTAAACACTGTAAATGACTTCAACTCACAGTCACAATTGTTAAGTGACCAAAAGCTTTAGCTATTTTTAAACACAGCCAGAACCTACAGATAGTAATGAGATGAAAGACAAGTTAATCAGTTTTTTTCAGAGCTGAGGAAGAATGTTGATCAGTCCTTGCGAGTTGTGCCATGGCATATATAAACAATAGGAAAGGTCACGGAGTGTCCCACAGCATTTTACAGTCAGTGAAATACTTCTGGCCGGCAGTGATATTGGAATGCTGGAACTGCAGTAGTCAATGTACACTCAGAAAGCTCCCACAAATCATATTGCCATGATGGCTGGAACACTTGCCTTTAACGATGCTGGTTGAAGGATAAATGTTGACCAGGACATCAGGGAGATCTCGCCTGCTCTTCTTTAAAATAATGTCTGGAGGATCATTCATAGTCACTGAGAGGGCCGTCAGAGCCTGTCTGTAATGGCTGAAATCATCAGGGAGCTTTAGTCCCCAGCAGATTGCCTCTCCCATCATTACTTGTTTCCTCCTTGATGAAACTCTGCAGTTCTGGCTGGCACTTCAGTTGTTGTCTTCATCATATAAGAGCCCGACTCCAGAACGCTGGATTATCTGGGAAACCAAGTCACAGCCTCCCTTTACAGCACTAGCCGTATTGTGGTAACTTAATTCTCAAATGCACGGACAATCTTTGGGACATGAAAACAGCTTGTCAGTGTGTTCATGAATAAGTGTGAGTGAGTTAAGTGGGTAAGGGAATAGGGTAGCAGCTGGATAAACTGCCAGCCTGGTAGCTGGGTAGGGTGACAAGTGAGGTCAGGTGGTTTGGTGGCACAGGGGATAGTTGGATCAGATGGGGATGGTGGGGAATTCCAGACTGGTCAGGGAGGTGTAGCTGGGAGGTGACCAGCTGGGGCAGGATGAGGAGGGGGGTGGGAGGTGGGTGTGTGGAGTTGGAGGATTGACAAAGAATTGGGTGGTCAGAGGGGAGTTGGATGTTGGGCTTTAGCCACCTCGGGTTGGAGGGACAAGTTTGAGGGTCAGGGAGGGGTTAGGTAGTGGAGTCTATTTAGCTTGAGTTGGTTGTGAGTTGGAAAGTCAGGGTGGCATCAGATGGTAGAGCCTACTGAAGTTGGTTCCAGGTGAGCATGGCATGGATTACCAAAGGTCAGCGGTACAGTTACCCAGAAGATAGAAGTGGCTTCAATCTGTCTTAATATTTCCTGAAGAACAATTCAAAGTAAGTAAATCAGAACTATCCAGAATTATAGAATTATGAAATCTTTGTATTGCAGATAGAGGCCATTTGGTCCATCGAGCCTGCTCTGACCCTCCAAAGAGCTTCCTACCCAAATCCACTCTTCCACCTTATCCACGTCATCCGCATTAACCATGGCTAATCCACCTAGCTGGCACATCCCTGGACTCTAAGGGCAATTTAGCATGGCTAATCCACCTAACTTTGTCAGTGAGTCTGAGGAAGCAAGGGGACTGTCCATTGGAAATTCAGACACTCCAGGCCATTCCTGTGGTGGCCAGTGCATCAAGATTTCTGTACTGTCCCAAAAGATACCTCTGATCATATATCTTGTCTTCAAGTATCTGTAGGCTTGAAGTTCTGGGTCAAAATGCCATCCGTGGCTCCTCATGATAGTGAAGCACTCCCTCAGATAACCTGATTTAGGGAAGCTGATGGACACAAAACCTATAAAGTTTATTCTTATTCTCAGGGCTGCACCTTCAACAGTGTAATGTCATCATCAACTGTACATGTCAAATGAGGCTCAAAACTCTGTCTCTGTGTGGAGTTTGTACATTCTCCCCATGTCTGCATGGGTTTCCTCCGGGAGCTCCGGTTTCCTCCCACACTCCAAAGATGTGCAGGTCAGGTGAATTGGCCATGCTAAATTGCCCATAGTGTCAGGTGCATTAGTCAGAGGGAAATGGGTCTGGGTGGGTTACTCTTCGGAGGGTCGGTGTGGACTTGTTGGGCTGAAGGGCCTGTTTCCACACAGAAGGGAAACTAATCTAAACTAATCTAATCTAACTCCAAGGAAAGATTGTTATTAACTGATTTAAGTTAGTTTTCAATAATTGGATAATTAGATGGGCTTTTCAAATCAGTGTATTCTCAGATTAAAATAGCAGGTTTTATGAATAAAAAAACTCTAATATATCCTTCACATTTGAAAACATAAACATTTATATTATAACTTTGATATAAATTCTACTGACATCTTGTGGTTAGAATGCATCAGTACAATTGAAACATTCTTGGAGGGGATTGAATATATGTAACTCAAAAGTCAATAGCAACTTGAATTTTACCGTGTCTTTCATGTAGAAAAACACTCCAAACCAGTTCTGTTAAGTTGTTTGAATCTTATCATAAACACGAGATTCCTTAGATTTGGTTCATATTTTTATTGAGGGACAATGATAATCTGAGAAGTACACTTCACTCACTGAATAGTGCAAATTCTTCCAAAAGCACAGTGTATACAAAATGACATTTTTTTTAACCACGTGCTCAAAGGGTTCTCAAGGAGTTGTGGGCATGTGTGCCTGCATTCATGGCATCAAGTATAATCAGTTATTCATAGGAAGTGGGTTTCACTGGCTGGGACAGCATTTATTGCTAATCCCTAATTGCCCAATGAACTAGGTGGCTTGGCATGGCCAGTTCATAAGTGGGTAAGAGGAAACCACATTGCTGTAGGTCTGGAGCCATGCATAGACCAGACTGGATAAGGACCACAGATTTTCTTCCCTAAAGTACATTAATGAAACCAGACGGTCTTTTACAAATATTGTTGCGTGGTTACTATTAGACTAGCTATTAATTCCAGAATATTTTTTATTGAATTCAGATTTCACCCTCTGCCATAGTTGGATTCAAATCCACATCCTCAAAACATTTAATTTGGATCTCTGGCTCAGTAGTCCCGTGAAACTACCATTACACAACTGATTCCCCGAATGCATAAAGACTTTGAAAGAAGGATGTTAAGTTTTGATGATATATGGATCCATTTTTCTTATTTAACTTGCTGATTTATGTTTCTCCTTTTCTTTTGGTTCTGGAGTTGGAGTAGAGCATTTTTCATTTCAGCCACAACGTCAACATCCAACTATTCCAAATCTGGGTCAAGCTCTTCTCCCAAATGTTCCATTGGCTCCAACCACGTTAATATAGTGGAGCCAATCTCCTGCCAAAATGACTGTGCTATGTCCTTTTTAGTGAAGGGATTTATGATCTTTCAATGCCAACCAACCTCCCCACCCACAAAGGAAATAATTTCAACAGAGGTGGCTTAGTCCAACTTCGAACATTTAAATTTTCAAATGTTTTTCTTTAATTTCCTTTCTACCTCTGATTCAATCTTTTTTTCTCTCTCTGCTTTGTGATCTGTTCCTGATTTGAGTTGAATCCACTATTTCCTTTTCTGTTGTTTATGTGTTTCTTTCCCAATCTCACTGGAAGTGCACTGTTGGTCCCATCATTCAACATGGTCCCACATGCTTCACTTCTTGCACCATGCCATCATCAGCTCATACTTCTAATAGTTTACGGCATAATTCATATTTAAATTGATTACTTATTACCACTCCAGTCCAATGAGATTTGGCCAAAATTTCATGGAGCAGTTGGATTTAGAATAAAGTTCTTGATAGTCTGCCTCCAAAATGATTCCTTGTCCTCACCCGTAGGTAATAGTGGGCTGTATAATTTCCCACAACAGGTCTCCAGGCTGACGCTCTGCAAGAAATTATCATTGCTGGCAAAAGAGTTATGCTGTATGGCCTAATGTATATGGGCCTAATTAAATTTCCACCATGTGTGGTTTTATATCACCAGTGTCAAGATTAGAGTGGTGCTGGAAAAGCACAGCAGGTCAGGCAGCATCTGAGGAGCAGGAAAATCCCCGTTTCAGGCAAATGCCCTTCATCAGGATTTTTCTGCTCCTCGGATGCTGCCTGACCTGCTGTCCTTTTCCAGCACCACTCTAATCTTGACTCTGATCTCCAGCATCAGCAGCCCTCACTTTCACCTAGTTTTATATCACCAGCCTGGACTAATATTTGAACCTAGATCGTAGATTTGAAAGGCTGGTGACTAATCTGCTGCATCGCTGAATTTCCCCAATTTTCTTTTGAAATGTCAAGTGTTCCAGTGAGATTGTCAATGTGAAAGGTCACTGATCTCTGAAGATCCAGAGATCAGTGAAGTGGGTGTCTGATTCCTTTCTGAGCAGTACCATAGCAGACATCTGTATGATATTCAACAGATGAATGGTGTTCGGTCATCTAAACGTACTTGTTTGACATCAGCCATGACTTCTGCTTCATGATTCACAAACACCTGCATTCTTGAAACCAAATAATAAAAACGCCTACTCCTTCAATTGGAGCAGATTGTAACTTAATTTCATCCTGCTCAGTCAAAAGTGAATGTTTTCTGAAATAGTACAAAAACAGACTTTTTCACTTTACTTTAGACATATTTTCCCATAGTCCATGATTCATAGAATCCCTAAAGTGTGGAAGCAGGCCATTCAGTCCATCGACTGTACACCGACATTCTGAAGAACATCTCATCCAGACTTACAACCAACTCTATCCCTATAACCCTACATTTTCCATGGCTAACCCATTAACTTGCACATCCCTGGACACGATGGGCAATTTAGCATGGCCAATCCACCTAACCTGCAAATCTTTGGACTGTGGGAAGAAACCAGAGCACGATGATTATATTTGCTCATTCATTCTCCAATTTATAAAATGGTGTATTCTGCAAATTAGGTCATGATCATTCCAAAAAATAAATGAATATATAATAAAAGATTAGAAATGCCACACTCAACTGGCATGAAAAACAGAACTCGACTTCCCCGGTTTCTGAACTTCTGTAGAAAAGTGATGGTTGAGAGGTGACCTAATAGATGTATTAAAGCTTATTTCTGCATTTTATAGGGTAATTATATAGACGATTTCATTTGTAGGGAGTACAAAAATGTAAGATAGTGACAAATAAATCCAGTAGGGAATCCCTTTGAGAATCATTAGGATGTAAAACTTGCTACTGCATTAAATAATCATGGTAACATTTAACAGATTGTTGCATTTATGGGAAACTAGATTAAAGGGGAAAAGAAATAAAAAGTACTGCTGTGAGAGTGAGATGAAGTAGGGTAGGACAGGTTTTGTCTGTAGTACCAATACCAGCATTGACAGTAGGCTAATGTTGATGTGAAACTTTAACAGTTTCTCCTTGCACAGATGCTGTTTGGCCTGATGAGTATTTTTGGTTTCATTCCTGCAGTGTTAGAAATTCCACTCCTGTGACTCCCTCTCAAACAATCTTGGAAATGATGCAGCTCAAAACAGGCAGTGAGACGTATTAAGCCTACAGTTCTGTTTTTATTCCACAACAGTTTGTGGAACAGAATTCTAACTGCCACCTCATAGCCCTATCCCATGTGTTTTGATGTGTTATCCTTTTGTGTGATTGACCATAAGTTGAGCCTTTCCCTGACCCTCTCTCTGACCAGTGGAAATGGTGATATTTCTCAACTGTGCAAACTTCAAACTGGTCACCCCTTAAATTTCTCAGCTCTGTTTAAATAAAATACAAATTTCTGAAAACTCCAGCAGCTTGGTAGAAGTCTAATGATATCCTGAGGAACCTACACTGACTCAGTCTCACTGCATTCATGTTCTTGCTAATATTCAAAGCTATTCCAAGTAAGATGCTGTATGAGATATGATTATCTCTTTGCCTTATATCTAAGATTGCAATTGAATTTTTTATGGTCTTCATCATTTCTTTTGTCACCTTTAATGACCTGTACACACAGACCTCTCTACTCCCCTACTCTGTTTCAAAATTTTTCATATAAGGCTCATTTCCTCTTCTTACCGTGACAATAATACTCAAGTATCAGCTTGCTATGGAGTTTGTGAGTTCCATTACACTACTTAAATAGTTAATACAATTTCACTCATAAAAAATATTTGGCTCATTTTACGATAATTATTACAGCTAATTTGTTCAAAGAGAATTGCTGATGTGTGAGTGGGGGAGGGAACCATTCAATTCAGATCCAAACGTTCTGTGATACATTCCGATGTGTTATGGTTGACAACTTCATTTGATTGTGGGCTTGCTGGACGTGTACTGCAGAATCATCACCCAATCTGTACATGCTTTCTCGGGGCAGCAAGAATACTGAAATGAAGCTCCTGGTAAATCACTGTTGCAGTTAGAAAGATGTTGGGACTTTGGATGGTCTTTAGCAAAGAGGTGAAAGGGCAATTGCTGCATATTCTGTGCTAACATTGTAAATTGCCTTGGCCTTGTGAGTTGGTGTTGGGAGTGATCGATGAATGGACCAGGGTGTCATAAAGGGATCAGATCATTTGGAGGAATGAGGGGAAAGGTTGGAGCAGAAATTCAGGAAAATGGATGGAAAAGTTGAGTTCTCTATCATAGTGGAGAATGGAAGGATAAGGAAGAAATATCTGAAGGACTGTAATGAAAGATTTCATCATCAGAACAAATGCAAAAAAGTTGAAGAAACTGGGAGAATGGAATAGAGCCCTTTCAGGTATTAGGCTGTGAGGAAATGCAATGAGGGTAGCTGTGGGAGTCAGTGGAATTATAGTGGATATTGGTTGTTGGATAATCTCTAGAAAGGGAAGCAGAGAAATTGACAAAAGGAACAGTTGAATATAGATCATGAGAACCATAAGAACATAGAAGATGAGATAATGGCAGACAGTAGAAGGAAAGTTGATGAAACATTTCAGTTCAGAGCAAGAACAGGAGAAGACACCAAAACGTCCCCAAGGAAAGACATAAGAGAAAGGACATGAGTATGTCTGAAACAAAGCATATTCCAGATACCCAACAAAAATACAGGCGTAGGTAGAACTGCATGTACTTTACAGGAATTAATATGCGATTCAATGTGAGAGCCAGGCTGGGAGGGTATTGGTGAATGGGGACTTTTTGAGGCTCTCTGCAGGAAAGAAACATAAAACTTTCAGGTCATCCTGATGAGGACTGGGGTTGTAGAGGCCTTGGACATCTGTGGCAAAAAGGAGACTGCTAGCACTGGGAAACCTTTTTGTTTATTCATTCATGGGATGAGGCCAACACTGGTCAGGCCAGCATTTATTGCCCATCCCTAATTGCCCAACGGGCAGTTAAGAGTCAACCATGTTGATGTGGGTCTGGAGTCACATGTAGGCCAGAGCAGGTAAGGATGGCAGATTCCTTCATTGAAAGACATTAAGAATAAACCAAAGGAAATTGTTAAAATAAGGAAGGGCATTGCAAAGGCTTTGGAGATAAGTATGAAGAGATTGGACAAGGGGAGAAGGAATGAGGTTGAAACAGGAAGAAATCAGTTCTGTGAAACATAGTTCTCTTTGTCTTAACCTATCACAGATCTTTCTTTTTTTTCTTTCTTCTGCTACCCTACAATGCCACCCCCAATCACCTGACTGCCTCCTCCACAACCAGCTCCTAGTTTGTGTCTACCTCTGCACTGTCACATCTCTATTTTTTCAATTCTGCCAACAGGCCATTTACCTGAAATGTTAACTCTGTTTCTCTCTCTCCTCAGATGCTGCCAGGTCTGTTCGCTATTTCCAGTATTTTCTGCTTGTGTCGCGTATTTCTAGCATCAACAGTATTTTGCTTTTGTAGACTTTGTCTGCCTCTCATTCAGTTTTTCACAATCCTCATCATTATCGCCCAAATTTGGTTTAATCAGCAAATTCCAGTTCAGTTCCCCTAACTTCCAATTCATTGTATTAAAACAAATAATAGTGACCACAACATGGATCCCTTTCATTAATTTTTAGATGAAGTCTTCGAACTATATTTGATATGTTGAGAAGGAGATGGGGGCAGAGGAGAGTGGACAATGAGAATTCCTATGCCATTTTCATCAGTTGGCTTTCATGCTCTCTCTCTCTCTCTCTCTCTCTATGAGGGAGACAGGACATGGGGGAGCATAGCGGGGTGAGCACAAGAGACAAAATGATCTTTTCTTTTCCTGATCATTTATGATTTTCAGCACACAAACTTATAGCATTGTAGTAATTGATATAGCTCCAAAAAACTGAAGCCAGGAGCGGAAGTGAAAGGAAAAGAAGGAAGGACAACAGTGAATTATTATACTGGCTTTGTCAGCCATAATTCTGCAGCTGCATCGACCAAGGACTATCATAACATCCCATTCTCTTCGTGAAACTGTGATTGCTTTCACTGTTGGTGTTAGTCTGCATCTATAAATCCTTGTAGTCAATCATTCAAAGAAGTAGGTTAGGACTGAAACAAAGACTGAAGTCAATTTCCTTTGTGCTGCTGATAGCTAACCACTCTAAATCGAGACATTTAATGCTCAATTGCTGTGTCCACACTAAATCCTGAGTTTGTTTTGATGAATAAATATGACAAGCCTCTTTCATTATTCATAATATCAATTGCCTATTCACGTTTGACATGCATGAATAATTGCCATTATGAATTTTGTAAGCAAACTCATTCCACTTGTATATGACTACCATTTTTTTATTTCCTTAAGATGTAACTTAGTTCAAATAGGTATCTTTTATTGCTTTGTGTTTTTATTGGTGGTTGAATAACAGTTCATTTAAAACCCACATCAATAATTGGATACATGATCTCTTCATAGAATCATTGTCAAAGTAATTATTGAATTTAACTTGGTGGTCTTTTAGAAATTGCTGTCTTAATGAATAAACAAAATATTTACAAGTAAGGCAGGCTATAACATCATGAGAAATAGGAACAGGAGTAGGACCTTCCATTCATTAAACCTGCATCAACAGTCAATAAGATCATAGCTGATGGTGTGTCCTGCCCTCCAACTAGAAATTCAGAGCCAAGCCTACCTCCATTAGCACTGAAACAATGACACAAGTCTATCCCTAAAGTCATGGCTTCACTACTCCTCTGACATTGGATCTTCTGTTTCCAAGAGCTGGTGGCCAATCAGTCAGCAGTACCTTGTCAAGTGAATTTAGAACAGGCCTGGAATGCTGCTAAGTGAGGTCAGAGGTCAACATGGCCAGCAAAGGAGCCCCATAATCTGTGGGAAGTCTAACATGACATTCTTCCCTGACATGTTAAATCTCAGTGATTCACATTCCAAAGCTTAGCTGTATCTCCTCCAGCTTTCTGAAATTTAACTCAATCAGTTGAACTCTGAACCTGAACCCGTGAGGGTTCAGATCACTATGCCTTCTTAAGGTCCAAAACCCCAAATCCATCCTGGGTTCTGCGGATCTCCACATTTGAGCACAAGATGTTACCACCTTGCAGGCGAGGTATCCAATAATAGATACTTCCAAATTTCTAGGCCTGGATTCTGCAATATCCCTTGCCCAAGTACATTGTTACAGATGTCCTCAATCATACTTGGGTACAAACTGTCAAATGGCTACCAAAGGTATAGAACAGTGGGATATGAAGAGGCACATGCCAGTGACCCAGTGTAACAGTCTTTCTTACAACTTTCTTTCTCATAATATCATGAGTACTTTGTATTGGTGAATTGTTTTAGGAATAAAAACAAAGCAATTGAGTTTAACTTCTGCCATGATAATGTTCAAGACACAATGTACAGACTTGTTGCTCCTCCAAAACACTTTGTCTCCAGTGACTCTTGCCTGGCTTCTAATGCAGCTGCACTTTTACAGTATTTAATTTTAAACATAATAATTACTTTAATTGTAATTGAGAAGTATTTCAGCTTGCTGCTTGCAGGATGTTAACAGTTTGGGCCTAGGAATTTTTTTTTTCTCCACCAACTGATACTTTAACGATTAAGAACATGCATAAAGAGAAATACAAATTATAGTACTTGCTTTCAGTAAAGTATAATTATAATGCACTATACTTACTTTGATGAGGACAGCCTTCTGGGAGATGACAGCAGCTGGTCCTGTTATTCCAGTAGAGGTAGAACATACCTGACATTTCCCTGAAGATTAAGATGGATTCTATGTTAAATCAGTGTGCATGCCGAGATTATTGCGAAAATCCAACTATGTGATAGGATCTCAGCTATCAATGCACTGTCGTGCGAGTGTCACTCAGGCCAAGTTGTCCTTGAACCCAGCAGCAGATTCAATTTCCCCTCAGGAACGGTTGTCCAATATAAAATCTCCAGACTGGTATTGGCTGTCCCAACCTCGAAGCTGCTTCAAGAACGTATGCAGAAAACTGCAATGGAGTACGAGCCTGGATTAAAGATGATAATGTGTGTGAGACAGGGAGAATAACTTAACCGGTCACTGTGTGCCTCTGTTATTGGTGGCCAAACAATGCGAGTGTTGTGCAGGAAATAGCAAGATCCCGGCAGTGTGCTCTTACGCTCTGAGAGGAGGGCTTACAAAAAGGCCCAGGCAAAGAATTGGCCTCACTTTCAAGGCCGTTTTCCACACATGTGGACCTATTCCAGTGCCATCGCTTTTTGTGACTGTCTCTATTCTTTGCACATGTGTAAATACTTGGATGTGTGGCTTCACTGGAGCCCTCCATTCCAATGTTTGTTTTGTTGAAGTAATCAAAGGCGTTCAGTGTTTCACAGGACTGATGACCGCACTCTTCTCAGTTGTGTATAGATATGAAAAGAAACACAGTTTAAGGGGGATTTAAAGACACAGCAATCTTATTTAATTGCTTGACATTGACAACCCTTTGCAAGTGTACTGCAGCTCAGCTTCAGAGACAATGCAATCTTCGTGGGGCACAGTTTTGTAACTTATAAAGGTGCCATATAAAAACTACATATAAACATTATCACTTTTGTTTAGTATTATAAAGTAATACAAAGAAATGCACAGAACTAAAAGATATCTTGAAATTAGTTATAAAATGATTATCAGAGAACTCAGTATTGTTCAGTTATCTGAAGGAGCTATGAATGTACAAGTAATGATAAACAGGAAATAGCTCTGGTCAGTTTAATCATTCTCACTGTGCCTTCAAAATGTACTTCACATTCAGCGCAGCAAAAATATTCTTACCAGGTCTTGATTCCAGGCACCAAGTTTGTTCTGACATTAGACTGACAATAATAAGCTGTTAACAAATGTAAGGACTGTTAGTGTCCACCAAATTAACAGAGACATATGGATAATGATTTAGTCCTTGAGCCTATTCCATCATTCAACAAGATGAAGGTCAGTTCTGCTCTAATTCCATATTGTAAAGGGTGCAGTTAACTGGATGGCTGGTTTGCAATTCTAAATGCAATGAAAAGTGCAAACTTGCAAAACGGGGCAGGAGCAAACCATACCCGGCTCCTCCTAACATTCAGATAGGCTGTTGGAACCTGGAGGTTCTCCCCCTCCATCTAGCATTGAGGAAATCTCAGAGTCTGAGAGCTGGTCCTGAGGAAGTCAGACCAGTGTCAAGTACTATACATGTGTAAATGAAGGGTCACTTGGCGATGGCATACGGCCTCTGTGGAGTTATTTCAAACATTGAAACTATCAATTTCAAATTTAAAATGAACAATGGATCTTGTATCGCTTGCGTTTGTGGAAGACAATTCAAACCATTGACCACCTTTTCTGTATCGAAGTGTTTCTTAATTTCACTCTTGTGAGTCTGTCTCTAATTTTTATGCTATGTCCTTTGTTAGATTTCCCTGCCAGCAGTAACAATTTCTCCAAAGTTTGCTATCTGCTTCTGTTCATCATTTGAAAACTTTGATTAACTCACCTCTTTCTGTGTAATAATATTATGGCCAAATGATTTTCAGTTTAGTTGTTTCATTGGGCATCCCCACCATTGAGATCAGAAGTAAGAAGACAATAAAGTAGTAGAACATAATCTTGAGCTTTGCTACTGACAACAGACAATGTCCTGACATAGAATTCACATGCTCACACCTGAAGTAAAAGTAATAAGGTACTGAAGGTCTTTGAGCACGCATTTGTAACTGTGAATGCTGAAAGACAGCATTTGAGGAGAGAGTGTATGGGTGTGAGACAGTATAAAGATAAGGAAGTGTGAGCTTGGCTGCCCAGTTCAGGTGTGAGGAGCTGCCTGGAAATTCTCAAGAAAACCTTCAGCAGAGAATGGGAGTAGGTGACTATGAAAGTCAAACTCTGGCTTCTGAAACTGAAAGCCTGCAGGAGTGAAATTAGGCAAAGCTTCTACACAGAAAAGGTGATGAAAGTTTGGAACTCTTCCACAACCAATGATTGATACAAGATGCGGGGTTTATTTTTTAATCTGGAATTGATTGTATTTTGTTAACCATAGGTGTTAGGGAAGGGGACAAACAGGTATATGGCATTAGGATACAACTGACAGGTCAGAAGGTTAATAAGCTCAATATCAAGTTGTCAAATGCTTCTTCAAAAGACATCACACACACACACACACACACACACACATATATACACACATGCACATATTGTTCAATGTACCACACCCTCTCACTTGCCCATTGCAACCCCTGGCACTGAGGACTTATGCCCAATATCCAGATATTCCACCTCATCTTAACAATGAATCCAGCTGCACACGGCCTCTCTCTGTCTCCACATGTCCCCATCGATTCTACCATGGTAGACACATCCCCAAGTACAGTGCTATTATGAGGCTGCACAAGGGAAAGAAAAATGGCCTGACCTTGGTGCCTTGGTTGAACATAGCAGCAGAATCTGCTACGGGAGGGTAGTAACATTTGCAAGGTCTTTTAAGTCAGTTTTAAAATCCTTTATGAGCCATCAATAAAAAGTAAAGACTGATTATGAGAGCAGGGATCTATTTAACTTGTAACATTGATCAAATACCTGTTCACAACATGATTCCTCTGCTGTGAGATGTCCTGGCCTACAGTCCCAAGTTTTTAAACATTTCAAGATGGCGCCGGAATGGTAGGTAGTAGCAGGCTGCTCTAGGCTAGCAGCATTGTTTTCTTTATGTACTTTTCATCTTTTTGCTTTTCTTCTTCCTTTCTTCTTCATCTTCAAGGCCAGAGTGGTGTTGGTGGGGCAGAGGCTGTGGCATTGGCGGCATGGACTAGGACCCCTTGTGGTGGTGACAGTGCCTGGAACCTGGGTTCTCGGTGGCATTACGCCTGCAGCCTGGAGCTCCACTGGTGGTATGCCTGACCCTGGACTCTTGGCAGTGATAGGCCCAGAGCCTGGATTCTTAGTGGTGGTAGGCCTGAGTCTGGATTCCAAATGGTGGTCGGCACAAAGCCTAGATTCCTGGTGATGGTAGGCCTGAGCCTGGACTCTTGGCAGCAGTAGGCCCAGAGCCTGGATTCCCGGTGATAGTAGGCCCAGAACCTGGATTCCTGTCGGTATCGGTGAGGCACTGGTGGCGACAGTAGAGCTGGGGTTCCTGGGACCTTGGCGTCATTATTGCTGTTCCCAGAGCAGGACTCTTTGAGGGCTGGAACACTTTGTAGAGACCTTAAAGAAGCCCTGAAACCATACTTGAGATTCCAGTTTGAAAGAAGATGACCTCTTATTTAAGAAATTTCTTTTTATCCTCATTTTACCTCAAAACAGCGATGGACAGTGGCAACAACACACTGTATCTTCAAGATGTAATGTGATGATAAATAAATAAATGATAAATAAATCATTATTCCAACTGGGTGCAAAAGACCCGTGAGTATCTCTAGAGTCAAATGTTTAGTCCAAGATACAATTTTGACCAGACAACTTGTGGATCTCTCACTATGTTAAAGAAATTGCAGGAGGGAAAGTAATTAGTCAAGAGTGAGAACAGGGAATATGATGTCCCGGTGCTGGTGTTGGAAGCTGGTTTGCAGCTTGAGTAGATCTCCTTGTCTTGCTATTTTAGCCTAAAGGAGGTGTGTGGACTGAAACGTCGCAGAAAGACCTACCTTACCTAATAAGTGAGAAGATATTTTGAAAACAAAAATAATAAAGAATTATACATATTTCCTGCAGTGAGTATATCAAACAATGCAATATTGTTCGTTGAAAATGTCTCTTTAAAATCAAGCCTGAAAAATTATAACGGGTAAATGCAGCGGAACCAGATTTGTTATTAGTTCAGCAATAAATGATCATGTTTATGTTTATACACAGACTGAGAGTCTATCCCTGTGGATAAAACTACCTGATGGCATTGTTTCAGATGCGTGTCTTGGGAATAAGACTTCAGAGGAGGAGCAGTGGTTATACAAATCACACATTATTCACTAGCTTTCTTGAACAAGCACGGTCTCTTTCCTTCTAAGCTCATCAACTGTAGGAAAGGTCGTCATATTTGTGGACGATCCGTCAATGCTGAGAGTAACTGGGAAAACTGAGAGCACTGTAATAGGTAGATATAAGTGGAGTGGTGCAAAAACCTGCTAATATAAATCACTTCAAGTGTATCTAACACCATTTGAATGCATTTTGAGAATTCAATGCTTCTGGACAGATTAAAATAGACAGAATGTCATTTCTCAACTGATAGTCAATTTTAAGTCAAAGTATTCCATTTCAAGCATTTTCAATTTCATTCAGACAGATTCAATTCAATCTGACCAAGATATATAAGATCATCTTTATAGATTCATTAAATATTATAGCAGTGAGGGAGCTGTTTGACCCACTGTGTCTGTACCAACTCTTTGAAAAGGTTGTTCACTTAGTCCCAATCCCTTGTCCATCTAAGAACAGAGGTAATAGGATCAGGAGCAGACCATATCCTCGAAAATGGCTCACCATTTGATGCAATCACAGCTGATCTTCCACGCCACCTTTCTAGCGACTCCCCATATTCCTTGTTTCCCTGACAGATAAAAGAATCTGTCTCAATTTTGAATAAACATAATGATAGAGCATTCAAAATTCCACAAGAGTTGAGAATTACAAAGATTCACAATCCTCAGTGAAGAACACAGAACAGTACAGCACAGAAATAGGCTCTTCAGCCCATTATATCTGCGCCAACCATGATGTCATTCTAAACTGATCCTATCTGGCTTCACTTGGTCCTTACCCCTCTATTCCCTGCCTGTTCATGTGTCCGTCTAAATGCCTCTTAAATGTTGCTATTTTATCTGCATCTGCCACCTCCCTGGAATTGTGTTCCAGGAACCCATCATCCTCTGAGTAATAGACTCTTTTTGCACATCTCCTTTACATTTTCATCCCCTCATGTTAAACCTATGTCCCCTAGTATTTGTCATTTCCATTCTGGGAATAAGGCTCTGACCATCCACCATATCCATGCCTCTTATAATTTTATAAACTTCCATCAGGTGGCAACACTCTAATGACAACAATCCAAGTTTATCCAAACTCTCCTAATAACGAATACCCACTCCAATCCAGGCAACATCCTGGCAAATCTCTTTTACACTTTCTCCAAAGCCTCCTCATTCTTCCAATGCGATTGTGATCAGAACAGTGCACAATACTCCAAATGTGGCTGAAGTAAAGTTTTATACAACTCAACACGACTTGCCAACATTTGTACTCAGTATCCCGACCGATGTAGCAAAACATGCTGACAACCTTCTTTACCACCTTATCCATTTGTGTTTCTACTTTCAGGGAGCTATGGACATGCACTCAAGATCCCTCAGTATGTCAATGCTTCGAAGGGTCCTGCCATTTATTCTATACTTTCCTTTTGCATTTGACATCCCAAAATGCATCACCTCACACTTGTCGGGATTAAACTCTATCTGCCATTTCTCTGCCCAACTTTCGAACTGATCTATATCTTACTATATCCTTTGACAATCTTCTTTACTATGCACAACTTCACCAATTTTCACATCATCTGCAAACGTACTAATCAGACCAGCTAGATCCTAGTAATGGCCCTTATGGAACACCACTGGTCAGAGTTCAGTCAGAAAAACACTCCTCCACAATTACTCTCTATGACCAAGGTCTTTTATGACCAAGTCAATTTTGTACCCAACTTAGCAACTCACCATGGATCCCATGTGACTTAACCTTTTGGACCAGCCTATCATGAGGGATCTTTTAAATACTTCAATGAAGTCCCATGTAGAGAACATCCACTGCCCTACCTTCATCAATGATCTTTGATAAAACCTTGATAAAATTTGTGAGACAAGACGTTCCCCACACAAAGCCATGTTGACTATCCCTAATAAGTCCATTCTTTTCCAAATGCGAGTAAGTCCTGTCCCTAAGAATCCTCTCCAATAATTCCTTTACCATTGATCTAAGACTCTCTGGCCGATAATTTCCTAGGTTATTGCTGGTGCCCTTCTTAAACAAAGGAACAACATTTGCTATTCTCCAGTCTCCTGGGACCTTGTCTGTGGTTAAAGAGAATACAAAGATCTCTGGCAGGTCTCCAGCAATCTCTTCCCTTGCCTGCCTCAGTATTCTGAGATAGATCCGATCAAGCCCTGGGGATTTATCTATCTTAATATTTTTCAAGACACTCAACACCTCCTCCTGCTTAATATTGACACGTCCTAGAAAATCAACATACCCCTCCCTAAACTTACCACCATCTGTGTCTTTCTCCTTGGCGAATACTGATGCAAAATACTTGTTAAAGACCTAACTTACTTCCTCTGGCTCCGTGCCAAATCTTGCCATTCTTGTCTTTTATGACCAGAGGAACATACTGGTCCTGAATTTGATCAACTGCCTTTAAAAGACACACATCAAATCTGGATTTACTCTCAAACAGCCGTCTCAATCTAATTCCTCCCGTCCCTGCTGTAATTAAATTTCACCAATTTAACAGTTTCTCCTGATGACAATCTTACCATTAACCATACTATCTTAAAACTTGTGCAATTATGATCACTGTTTCCAAAATGCTCTCCCACTGAAACTTCAATCACCTGGCCTGACTCATTCCCTAATGCAATGTCCAGTATAGTCCCTTCCCTAGTTTGACTATTGTTTTAAGACACCTTCCTGGATGCATCTAACAAATTCTGGCCCATATAAGTGGCTGGCTGTAAGGGATGTGGAGGAAATTAAAATCACCCACTACAACAAGCATATTCTTCTTATGTATTTCCACAATCTGCCTAGATATCTGTTCCACTGGCTATATGGAGGCCTGTAGTATAACTCTATTATAGTCATTTCATCTTTCTTATTCCTGAGTTCTCAATGGATGAACCTCCAAGATGTCCTCTCTGAGTGCAGTTGTGACATTTTCCTCAATCAGTAATGTTACTTCCCCACTTTTACATCTTGCCATATCTGGCCTGAAATATCTAACCTCTAGAATACTCAGCTGCCAGTCCTGCCTTTCACCCAACCAATGACTACAACATCACAGTTCCATATACTGATCCAGGCTCTCAGTCTTCTGCCTGTTATATTCTTTGCATTAAAATAAATATACTTCAGACCGTCAGTCCCATCATGTTCATTACCCTGGCCCTGCCTGTTCTTTCTATTACAAATACCTCCTCATCGCAGTGTGAAAAGTTCACCCCCTTAACCTAGTATTGTGCCTCATGTTCTAGATTCCTTCACTGGGGAAACCTTGGAAAAGAAAAAGACACCATACTCATAAGAAGATTGAAAAATTGTTCTGAGTGATTCAAGTCCAGCCTCATTCCTAACGAAGGGCTTATACCTGAAACATCAATTTTCCTGCTCCTCGGATGCTGCCTGACCTGCTGTGCTTTTCCAGTACCACACTCTCAACTCTGATCTCCAGCATCTGCAGTCCCCAGTTTCAAGTCCAATTATAGGAGGTTTTGAACTAAATTCTTATACATAAGGCAGGCATAATGATTGAAGAATCAATGTTGTCATAATTTTAAATATATTTAATAAAATGCTTATATCACCACTTAGAGTGATCTAATTATCCTGACCTATTACACACCTATGTTTTAAAAAAGCAAGAAATGACTTGTATTTTTATAGAGTCATGTATGAACTCAGGATGTTCCAAAGTCATTTAACTTCCAACGTCCAGTCATTATTGTAGGAAATTTAAGAGCCAATTTACACCATGGGGAAGATGGTGGCATAGTGCTATTGTCACTTGATTAGTAATTCAAAGACCCAGGAAAATGTCATAGACATGGGCGGCCCAGTGGCTCACGGTGCCAGGGACCCAGGTTCAATTCCTTCCTCAGGTGGCTTTCTGCGTGGAGTTTGCATATTCTCCTCGTGACTGCGTGGGTTTCCTCCCACAGTCCAAAGATGTGCAGGTTAGGTGAATCAGCCGTGCTAAATTGCCCATAGTGTGCAGGGATGTGTAGGTTAGGTGCATTAGTCTGGGGTAAATGTAGGGCAATTGGTCTGGGTGGGTTACTCTTTGGAGGGTCGGTGTGGACTTGTTGGGCTGAAGAGCTTATTTCCACACTGTAGGGATTCTACCCTATGGATTCAAATCTCACCATGGTAGCTGATGGAATTTCAATCCAATTCATTTTAAAAATCTGCAGTTGTAAGATAGTCAGTAATGTCTCATTGATTAGTGATAAAAATAACCCGATCTGGGAAGGAAATGCTGGCCTGGTAGAAGCAGAGCAGTGTTGCTATCTGTGAATTGCTCTATGAAATGACTCAACATGCCACTCAGAGATGGCTTGGCAGTAATACCCATGTTCCCATGAAAGAATAAACTTTAGAAAAACTTCCACAAACAGTTTTAGGGATGGGAAATTAATATTAACCCAGGGCATTAGATCAAACTTCTTCACTCTTCTTCAGAATAATGCCATAAGCTCTTTTATGCCCAGTTGCGAGAGCAAAGTATGCTTTGGTTTATTGGCTCATTGGAAAAATGGAGTTGTTCTCCAGCAGTAGAGCCTGAAAGTCAGCATTTAATTCTCTGGAGTACAGGCTATTATTGAAACATTTTATCACATTGTGATAACCTCAGAAGCAAAATAACAATGGATCGATAAGGCAACAAATAAATTGGTTTCCTCTTTCCCATTCAAACTAAGCTTGACACTTGGCTCAACCAGAAGAAAGGCACAGAGAAACGCTCCTTTAACTAGATAACTTCCTGTAGCTTCTTCATGCCATTCTTTCATGTGATATTCAGCTGCCTTTTCTTAATTTGCACAATGTACCCTTCAACCATCAACACTGTCCTCATCAGCCTACATTGGCTTCTGCGGTATTCAATTGTTCGATGTTTGATTGCGTCTGCCTGGCATCTATTCTCCATGTGTGATTAGTGACTCCTGGGTGTAATGATTAAATCAGGGGGACTAAACTATATGGAAGGAGCTGGAAGCTTGAGAGCAGATATTTAAAAGTACTGAATAAAACTCCTGTTCAGATATATAGCCTGGAGAGTATCATCTCCGCGTGTCTCTGAGTCATAAAACACAACAGCTCCCAGATGAGTAATGCTGTAAGTTTAACATGCTCATTTTGTTTTCAAACTGCTTCACAGCCTTACAACTCCCTATCTCTGTAACATCCTCAGAACTCACCCTCCAAGATCTCTGGACTTCACCCATTCTGGCCTCTTGATTTTAATTACTCTACCATACCTCTTGCTACCTGGGTCCTAGGGTCTGGAAAGTCCTACCTAAACCTCTTATATACGAGTCATTCGTAGAATGCCAACAGTATGGAAACAGGCCATTCGGCCTAGCAAGTCCACTCCTGAGTAAGGCACCTAACCTACTCATCCCTGAACATGATGAGCAAGTTATCATGGCCAATTCACCTATCCTGCACATCTTTGGATTGTGGGAAAAAAATCAGAGCACCTAGAGGAAACCCATGCAGAATGGGGAGAATGTGTAAATCCACACAGGTAGCCGCCCAAGGCCCGGGTCCCTGGTGGTGTGAGGCAGCAGTGAGCCACTATGCCACTCTCCTCCTCTCCACATCCCTCTCTTTCTTTAAGATGCTCTGAAAACTGATCTCTTTTCCTAAGCTTTTGGTCAGCCGCCCCTGATGTAACTTGGTGTCAACGTTTGCTTGATAATTTGTCTGTGAAATATCTTGATATATTTTATTATATTAAAGGTGCTACGAAAAGGCAAGTTGATGATACCCTCGCCTTTTGTCAATTGATATAATGTATAAAGTTTCTAGCTTTCCCAGCAGGGATTGATTAATGCTTGAGATGTAGAAACCCAATTTCGAGGTCCCGTCAGCCATATCAATTCTTCTGATCCAAACAAAGATGCCGATTATGATAACATCTGTGTTGTAACTTGATGCTTTATTGCTTTTTCTGCTAATTCTACCCAAATCAAAAACATTTATAATCCCAGTTTCAATACAATTCCCCCAAAGGTTAACTGGGCTCAGTACAGATACAATGCAGGTTGATGGTGGCATGGTGGTGATTCACTAATATCTATCCTCAAAGGAAGAAAATCTCCCATCCTTACCTGATCTGGATGACATGTGACTCCAGACCTACAACAATGTGGTTGACTCTAAACTGCCCTCTGAAATAGCTAGCAAGCCACTAATTTATAAATAGCTTCCCACTGCCACAAAGCAATAAATGCTGGTCCTGCCAGTGATGCCAACAACCCAGGAATATAAAACAATATAGCTGCTGCTCTTTTAAAATGTTGAACACATTGGCTGCTGTAACTTGGAAGTTGTAGCGCAGGGATAATCAGGAAAATCGTACAACACAGTTGTAATTTGAATTTATCTCATTAATCACACTGTCTGAATCCCAATTGAGATCATCTCTTTAGGGTAAATGAAGAAACCAAAATAGCAGCAGATGAAATATCCAGATGAATGATATTAAACTTTTCTTCAGTGAAACGGTAATGTAATTAATAAGCATATTGGAATGACTGGATGTTTACTTAAATATTAATATCTATCATAACTGAATAAAGTGAATGTTTTCAGAAACTGCAATCACAGCAAAAATGTTTCAAGAATAGAATCGGAACATTTGAGATAATATATTTTGGGTCTAACAAGGGAAGGGGGTGTGCATTGAATGGTAGGATTCTAAGAAGCATACCAAGATCAGATGACCTTGGTGAGCAAATCCATAAATCCTTGAAGGCTGCAACATGGGTAGATATGGTGTTGAGACAGTGTATGTGATATTTACCTTTATTAGTCGAAGCATTGAATACAAGAGCAAGGAGATTATGATGGAGCAGTATATAATGTTAACTCGGTCACACCTGGAGTTCTGTGTGCAGTTCTGGTCGTCCCACTATAGGAAGAATGTAATTGCATGGTTGGAGTGTTGGAAGTAAACCTAGGAGTGAGACGGAAGATCACAGAGGTCAGGGCAAGATCAGAGTGA
This sequence comes from Chiloscyllium plagiosum, assembly GCF_004010195.1. Lineage (NCBI taxonomy): Eukaryota > Metazoa > Chordata > Chondrichthyes > Orectolobiformes > Hemiscylliidae > Chiloscyllium > Chiloscyllium plagiosum. The sequence goes on along the minus strand of NC_057711.1, from coordinate 111,044,512 downwards.
AACATTGAAGATCTTGTTCAGACCTGGGAGTGATTTGAAAAGAGAGTCTGAGATGGATTTGGTTAAATGAAGATTGGGGAAGCTAGATTGTTGGGACTAATGGAAGCATCCTTAGACTTCCTGGCCCAGTGAAAGTGCTATAAAGGCATTTAGCTTATAGATCCAGCCCTGTACTCTCTTTTTGTATCCTGGGTCCATTAAGGCTGCAGACACCCAAGAATACTTCATTTGAAAATAGAAGCCTTATTAAAATGAAGGCCATAGATGACTTAAAATAATTTCAATGACTGACCCACTATTTGCCAATGGAATAGTTACCAAACCTCAATCTATCTCAGTTAAAAGAAAAGGTGTGCAGTCTTGACATGGTTGGGTTCCTGCTGTCAGTTTTAACTGAAGTCACTTTCTCTGTAGCTGAATCACTATATTTTGCATTCTGTACGATTACATTGATGTAAGGTATGATTTGTCTGATTAAACACAAAACAATATACTTCCACTGTATCTTGGTACATGTGACAATAATAAATCGAATCAAATCGAAATCGTTTTAGCATCATAAGATCTTTTACATCCACTTGAAAAGGCAGACCTGGTCTCAGTTTAACATCTCACCTTAAAGACAGAACTCTAAAAGTCAAGAGCTTCCTTGGTATTACAGGAAAGAATCAGCCTGGATTATAGGCTCAAATTCTGGATTGGGACTTGATCACAATTTCTGACTCAAATGCAAGAGCATGATTCAAATTTTGAAATAATTGCTGTGTGAATTATCCATTCAGAATAACCTGACAAAGTTGTCTCAGTGTTCTTCACTGAATGAGCAGAGATTTCTTCCAATTAAGTATTTGGAAAACTGAGGCCAAGAGTGTTGATTCCCATACTTAATACTCTATTTCGAGTTATTGAGACCATCCATTCCTCTGCCAACAATGCAAAATTAAGTCAATTGTTTTTTCAAAACTTTGATGTCTCATTTGACCCCAAGAGGCATCTGATCTCATACTTATACCATTACAAGATGTTTATTTTTAGGTCAGTAACATCTCCTGCCTTGACTAACTCGTGATGATGAAACCCATATTCACGTCTCCATTATCTCGAGCCTCAATTATTCCAGTGTTTTCCTGGTTTGTTTCCTACATTCTACCATCCATTAACTTGGGGTCATAAAACTCGGCTGCCTGTGTTTTAAATTACACCAAGTCCCATTCCTGCATCATTCTGTGTGCATTGTCCTACACTGGCTCCTGGTTGAACAAGGTCTTGATTTTAAAATTCCATGAGATAACCCCATGAGACTTCTGCATTCCTCTAATACTGGACTCTTGTGCATACTTGATTTTAGTGTTCAGGCTCTAGTTTCTAGAAATCCTTCCCTTCACATCTCAATCTCACTTTCTACTTTTAAGATAATCCTCAAAGTATACCTTTTTGACAAAGTTTATGTGGATTATTTCAGAATTTCAGCATCCACAGTATTTTGGATCTTTTTTGTGGCATGATGTTATGTTTTGTTTTAAAATGCTCCTGTAAAGTGCCTTGGGATGTTTTATCATTACTTTCAAGGGACTACATAAGGGTCAGTTGTTAGTGTCTTTGGTTTTAATTTACAGTGTGTATCATTGCAATCTTACTGAAAAACATGCATATTTTACAATTACATGAGTTAAAAATTGACATTTGAACAGATCAGAAGAAAGGAGTAGTGTAGTTTGACAGAAACATTTATCAGTGTGGGTTTTACAGGGCTGTGTGAGTGTGATATAGCATGTTATATCATTGCAGCTTGCCCATATCCCTGGCACACAGTGAAAAGAAGCTCTTTGATGCTCCCTTGTGGCTTTGTCTTGATTTACATGCACAATGAGAGAAATAATACCTGCTTGGAATTGCTGGGGATTTGAACTTTTATGTGAAGCAAAAAAAAAAAATTGGTTTTAAGATTCGATACACTTTCTACATTGGGCATGATCTAATCCTGGGTCATGACTTGCATGGATAAGAGGCAGAGTAAAGCTTCTTATATAAACGCTGACCCAGTAAAATGCCTTAATCCGAAATCCCCCACCAGAGCTGAATGATATTTGCCAATTGCATACCAGCTAAACTCAGACATGTTGGGATAAGACTGCAGATTAATGACATATCCTCAACACTCCACAACCTTATTTCACATAAGAGCTGACACTCTTATGTTAGCACACAGAACATATACTGCAAAGAACCATTGATAGAAAAAGAGAAAACTTTCACGTTATTAGTCTGAGTTAGTTTCAACCACACTCTGAGATTAAAGTAGACTGCTGATATTCATTTTGACACCCAATAACCTGCTTATGCATTGCTAGTAAAATGCAGCACCATTTCAATTCAGTATTACGCTCACTAAAGCTTTAGCAGAATACTGTATATTATGTTTGCTAATATACTGTACTCTGCTAAAATATGTTAGAATATATTAGCATATGTCAGGTAATATTCATGAACAAATGCATCTCAAGGTATTACACATCATTAATCTTGCTACAACATTTTAACAATGCATGAAACTTGATATAAAACTTGTTGGAGGAAACAATACATAAGAATATTGATGGTGGAGATTATGCGCAAGGGATACTATGGTAAACAGCTGGTTCAAATAATCTGCATTTCAATAACTACATGATAAAATGAAACAGATTTTTTTAAATATTTTGGGCCAGGATGAATATATATCCATCTATATAGTCGTAATACCAAGAGATAGTAATAGTTATGCTGGGTAACTGAACACTTTCTTACTGATAGAAGATGCTGGATTGAAGACAATATTTTTTTCTGATTTCTGCATGCAATGATTGTTGTGGCTTGATTGGGAGCATTCAATGCCTCTGAGACAGAAGATTGTAGGTACTGTATTCTTGAACAGATCTCGGACAGGCACCATACTTCCAAGGCAACCAGAAGACATCACACCACATGAACATTTAGAATAAGACGTCTTCACATTAATCTCTGTTCACTCAGCAAGCATTCAGTTAGTTGCTAATCAGACAGTTAACTATGTAAGGAATATATTAGTAATCTATGTAAGCATATAACCCAAACTGTATATGTAAGTCTGAGATGTTCTATTAGTTAGCACAGCTAGTTGTTAATAAACTTACAGAAAGCTGACTCTTTACAGTATACATTATGTGTACTAAAATATAGAAAACCATATAACACACATCATGGTTATAGTGGTGATATCATTAGTTGTATCAAGTGATCACTTGAAGCTGGTGACAAAGAGTTGGAACTGAAGGCTGAAAAGGTGGCAGCTATTGTGAAACATTTTTTTTGAACGGTGGTTCACCACATATCTGATTTCAGAGTTGAATTTCATTTGAAGGCTACAAAGGTACTGAAGCAAAAAACATTTGTGAGTATGTTCCCCCTCTTCAAAAGAAAGAGGCTATGGCTAATCTGATTTAAAACCAGCAATTCTAAATCTGCCAAAGATGGTGCAGTGGTACTGTCCCTATTTCTGAACTGGTAGGCCTGGATTCAAGTCCCATGTGCTCCAGAAGTATAAAAACAAGCTTTGAACAGGTCAATTAGGAAAGAAAAATCTCAAAGCTGCTAAAGGATAGGGGCAATCTACTCAAGTACTCCTGAAACTGAAAAAAAAAGGTGATATATTAAAAGGAATTACTTGTTCACAGACAATGGGTTGATTCCACCGACCTGTTTCCTGGAAAAAGTGTGAGAACAGAAAAGAAACATGCAACATCACCACTTAGAGTCATAGAGATGTACAGCATGGAAACAGACCCTTCGGTCCAACTTGTCCATGCCGACCAGATATCCCAACCCAATCTAGTCCCACCTGTCAGCACCTGGCCCATATCCCTCTAAATGTGTCCTATTCATATACCCATCCAGAGGCCTCTTAAATGTTGTAATTGTACTAGCCTCCACCACTTCCTCTGACTGCTCATTCCATACACGTACCACCCTCTGTGTGAAAAAGTTGCCCCTTGAGTCTCCTTTATATCTTTCCCCTCTCACCCTAAAACTATGCCCTCTAGTTCTGGACTCCCCTACCCCAGGGAAAAGACTTTGTTTATTTATCTTAGCCATGTCACTCATGATTTTATAAACCTCTATAAGGTCACCTCTCAGCTTCCCAATCTCCAGGGAAAACAACCTAGCCTATTCAACCTCTCCCTATAGCTCAAATTCTCCAACCCTGGCAACATCCTTGTAAATCTTTTCTGAACCCTTTCAAGTTTCACAATGTATTTTCAATAGGAAGGAGACCAGAATTGCACTCAGTATTCCAAAAGTGGCCTAACCAAAGTCCTCAATGGCTGCAAAATGATCTCCTAATTCCTGTACTCAATATTCTGACCAGTAAAGGAAAGCATACGCCTTCTTCACTATCCTATCTACCTGCGACTCCACTTTCATGGAGCTATGAACCTGCACTCCAAGGTCTCTTTGTTCAGCAACATTCCCTAGGACCTTACCATTAAGTGTATAAGTCCTGCTAAGATTTGCTTTCCCAAAATGCAGCACCTCACATTTATCAAAATTAAACTCCATCTTCCACTTCTCAGCCCATTGGCCCATCTGATCAAGATCCCGTTGTGATCTGAGGTAACCTTCTTCGCTGTCCACTACACCTTCAATTTTGGTGTCATCTGCAAACTTACTAACTATACCTCTTATCCACATATCCAACTCAATTACATAAATGACGAAGAGTAGTGGACCCAACAATGATCCTTGTGGCACTCCACTGGTCACAGGCCTCCAGTCTGAAAAACAACCCTCCACTACTGGCCCTCTGTCTTCTACCTTTGAGCCAGTTCCATATCCAAATGGCTAGTTCTCCCTGTATTCCATGAGATCTAACCTTGCTAACCAATCTCCCATGAGGCGCCTTGCCAAACGCCTTACTGCACACCATATAGACCACATTTACTGCTCTGCCTTCATTAATCCTCTATGTTACTTCTTCAAAAAACTCAATCAAGCTTGTGAGACATGATTTCCGACGCACAAAGCCACATTGACTATCCCTAATCAGTCCTTGCCTTTCTAAATACATATACATCTGTTCCTCAGGATTCCCTCCAACAACTTGCCCACCACTGACGTCAGGCTCACCGGTCTATAGTTCCCTGGCTTGTCCTTACCACCTTTCTTAAACAGTGGCACCACGTTAGCCAACCTCCAGTCTTCCGACACTTTACCTGTGACTATTGATGATACAAATAAGTGGCTTAGCAATCACTTCCCTAGCTTCCCACAGAGTTCTAGGGTACACCTGATCAGGTCCTGGGGCTTTATCCACCTTTATGTGTTTCAAGACATCCAGCACTTCCTCCTCTGTAATATGGACATTTTTCAAGGTGTCATTTCCCTACATTCTATACCACTTGCTGATATTTTGGCATGAATGCCACCTACAGGCAAAAGCCTGATTCTTTAAAAACAGCAACGTTTAAAGCAGCAGCCAGAAAATAAAGAAAAGCCAACAAGAAATAAATAGGAAAAGCACTACACTGCAACATAGATTTTTACTCTGGGATTTTTAAAGAGCCAAATTAGCTCAGGTGAGGTGACAAGGAAATAGTTGAACACGGACTGGCATTTCTCTGAAATGTCTTTCTGAATTTCAGTTATTCAAAAAAAAGAATAAATAGTTACTTGACGGACCAACAGATAAAGAAAAGCAAGCTGTCAAACTTCTTATACAGAAGTCACACGGCACCAGGATATAGGCCCAACAGGTTTATTTGAAATCACAAGCTTTCAGAGCGCTGCCCCTTCATCAGGTGAAGGAGCAGCACTCTGAAAGTTTGTGATTTCAAATAAACCTGGTGGGCTATAACTTGGTGTTGTGGGATTTCTGAACTTATTCACCCCAGTCCAACACTGGCATGTCCTCATCATAGCTAATGAGATGAGTTGTGGAAAACTGCACGAGAAAAACTTCTTATAGTGTTGAGGAATGAAGTGTTGAGAAGATTGAAAATCTCCAGCATTGCAAATGATGACCACAAAGATCCAGACATGATTTTCCAGGACACAGTCAACTTAAGAACAGAATCAACTTTAGAATACAAAGGCATGAGTTCATCTCGAACCCCTAACAACCAGCTGAAAATATGACTAATTTGTAGTTAGATGGTGACACAAAGGTAAGGAACACAATTTCACCAAAACTAACCCAGCTAAGTCGCTCATGGAACTGGTCAATAACTATATTCTTATTAAGTCTTTCCAAAATGATCTTTCCAAATCTAAAATTATACTATTGACATAGTCCTTGATGGATGCAAATTTGAAGCAATTGTAGCAGGTCAGCAGCATTTGCAGGAGTTTGATTCTGTAGTTATTATTGTGGTCATTAGCAAGAAGCAAATTACCCAAGTCATATTTGAGATGGGGATTGTCTCATCAGTGAAAACAATGTCCAGCATTTTGTGAAATGTCCGAGTTATGTTCTACAAGAGGACAAGGGGATAAAACTTGCAAGACATCTAAATGGCCAAACAAACCCAAAGGGCAAGACAATTCTCCACAGCAGCAAGTAAGGAAGAGCCAACCAAGGAATAATTTCAAAGATGCTTCCAAAATCCAATCCATGCCATACAAACATATCAACAAAATCCAAGGAGTAGCTGTAACGTTACCGCTTCAGTAAATACAATTGATTTACACAGAACATGCATGTCTTCAGAAAACTGAAGCTTTTATGTCCACCCAAGTTACACACTCCAAAAGGAATAGACAATACAAACTATGTACCAAATTTGACACCAGTGCAAGTGCAAAAATCATCCCTTTACACATTTTACTCATGATGTACTCAGGAAACTAGCACAATATTGTGCAGTCTACATGCAATGAATCTGACATCCCACGCATTGACATAATTTGTCCAAATGTCTTAAAGGTGGGCACTTCAGATCATATATTGCTGATTCAGGAGGACAGGAAAACTTACTGGCTGTAACAGGCTGCTCCTTTTTTGAGGTAATTTAGGTGTTGGGGGTGATACCCTTGAATTCCAGGAACAGCAATTGCTGTTTTATATGCTGTTGCATTGCTTTGGAACTTTGGAGCAAAAAAAAAGTCAAAACAACAGCCCTTTGAAAGGGAGAGGAATAGACAAAGGCAGCACATGGTGAGATCAGTGCAGGAGAGAGAGAGGGCGAGAAACCCACACTGCTAACAGACACAGCAGTGAACCTGCGCAGTTACTGCCTTTGCTGTTTAATTCATGTATCACTGGATGTCGGAGTGTGTCTGGGAAAATTAACAAACAGTGAAATTCACAACTGATCTTGGAGGAACCTGTTTGGGCGAGGCCACAGCACAGAGACAGATAAATGAATAATTTTAAGTGTGGCCTTGGGGCCTTGCTGTAAGTCGGCGGTAGTGAATAGAATGGGTCCTTTCTTGATTATATGTCTTATTCAGATATGCCTCTTGATTAACCTTAAACAAAAGCCACAAGTATTAAGTCAGCATGGAGCAGTGTTTTGTAGAGGAATGAGATAGGGCTATGCTCTGGGTTTGCAGATTGGAAGAAGCAAAAATGGCCCTTAGTTGACTGATATGCTCTTCTTGTCGGATGTGGCAGTTGAGGGAGAGTTTACATGTTAATAAGGCTTATATCTGCAATAAATGCTATCAGATCAAATGGAACAGTTGGAATGACAGTTACAGGCAATGAGGAATTTGCAAGAGCTACAGGGTGTAATGGATGGCAGTTATAGGAAGGGAAGAAAATTGCAGATACAGTCACATAGATGGGTTAACTCCAGGAAAGGTTCTCAGGGGAATGAAGCATGAACAGCTAAATTTCTGGTATTAAGGCTGTATCTAATACAATGAGGGGTACGTCGGGTTCCAAGCGATCAATTGTGTTGGGTGACTCTCTAGTACGAGGTACAGACAGACGTTTCTGTGGCCAGTAGCGAAAAATCAGAATGGTGTGTTGCTTCCCTGGTGCCAGGATCAAGGATGTCTCAGAGAGGGTGCAGAATGTTCTGAAGGGGGAAAGGCTATTCATGCTACATTCCCCTGAGGATCCATCACCCCCTACATTTTCCAAAACATCATACTTGTTTGGACTGGGGATAGCCACAGAAGATTCCTGCACTACCTGCCTACCTCTCTTATCTTTCCTGGAGTTAACCCATCTATGTGATTGTATCTACAACTTTTCTCCCTTCCTATAACTGCCATCTCAGTAGGAGATCATTGTACACACTGGAACCAACAACATAGAAAGGGAAAATGTTTAGATTCTTAAGGGAGAATACAGAGAGTTAGGCAAAAATTTAGAAAGGAGCTCCTCGAGAGTAGTAATATCTGGATTATTTTCGGAGCTATGAGCTAGTGAGGGCAGGAATAGGAGGATAGAGCAGATGAATGCACGGCTGAGGAGATGGTATATGGGAGAAGGATTCACATTTTTGGATCATTGGAATCTCTTCTGTGGTAGAAGTGACCTGTACAAGAAGCACCTAAATTGGAAGGGGTCTAATATACTGGCAGGGAGATTTGCTAGAGCTGCTTGGGAGGATTTGAAGTAGTAAGGTGGGGGTGTGGGACCCAGGGAGATAGTGAGGAAAAAGATCAATCTGAGACTGGTACAGTTGGGAAAAGGAGTGAGTCAAACAGGGCAGGCAGGGACAAAGGGGAGAACAAGGTAGGACTGATAAATTAAACTGCATTTATTTCAATGCAAGAGCCCTACAGGGAAGACAGATGAACTCAGGGCTTGGTTAGGAACGTGGGACTGGGATATCATAGTAATTACAGCAACATGGCTCAGAGATGGGCAGGACTGGCAGCTTAATGTTCCAAGATACAAATGCCACAGGAAGGATAGAAAGGGAGGCAAGAGAGGAGGGGAAGCTGTAATGAATGGCATTACAGCTGTGCTGAGGGAGGGAAATACATCCAGGGAAGTTATTTGGGTGGAACTGAGAAATAAGAAAGGCATGATCACATTATTGGGATTGTATTATGGACCCCTTAATAGTCAAAGGAAAATTGAGAAACAAATTTGTAAGGAGATCTCAGCTATCTGTAAGAATAATAGGATGGCTATGGTAGGGGATTTTAACTTTCCAAACATAGACTGGGACTGCCACAGTGTTAAGGGTTTAGATGGAGAGGAATTTGTTAAGTGTGTACAAGACAATTTTCTGATTCAGTATGTGGATGTACCTACTAGAAAAGGTGCAAAACTTGACCTACTCTTGGGAAATAAGGCAGGGCAGCTGACTGAGGTGTCAGTGGGGGAGCACTTTGGGGCCAGCAACCGTAATTCTATTAGTTTTAAAATAGTGATGGAAAAGGATAGGCCAGATCTAAAAGTTGAAATTCTAAATTGGAGAAAGGTCAATTTTGACGGTATTAGACAAGACCTTTCAAAAGCTGATTGGGAGCAGATGTTTGTAGATAAAGGGCTGGCTGGAAAATGGGAAGCCTTCAGAAATGAGATAATGAGAATCCAGGGGAAGTATATTCCTGTTAGGGTGAAAGGAAAGACTGGTAGGTATAGGGAATGCTGGATGAGTAAAGAAATTGAAGGTTTGGTTAAGAGAAAGAAGGAAGCATATGTCAGGTATAGACAGGATAGATCAAGTGAATCCTTAGAAGAGTAGAAAGGAAGTAGGAGTATACTTAAGAGGGAAATCAAGAGGGCAAAAGGGGGACATGAGATAGCTCTGGCAAATAGAATTAAGGAGAATCCAAATGGTTTTTACAAATACATTAAGGACAAAAGGGTAACTAGGAAGAGAATAGGGCCCCTCAAAGATCAGCAAGGTGGCCTTTGTGTGGAGCTGCAGAAAATGTGGGAAATGCTAAATGAGTATTTTGCATCAGTATTTACTGTGGAAAAGGATATGGAAAATATAGAATGTAGGAAATAGATGGTGACATCTTGCAAAATGTCCATATTACGGAGGAGGAAGTGCTGAATGTCTTGAAATGCATAAAGGTGGATAAATCCCCAGGACCTGATCAGGTGTACCCTAGAACACTGTGGGAACTAGAGAAGTGATTGCTGGGCCTCTTGCTGAGATATTTGTATCATCGATAGTCAACATGGCGAGATGCTGGAAGACTGGAGGTTGGCAAATGTGGTGCCACTGTTTAAGAAGGGTGGTAAGGACAAGCCAGGGAACTATAGACCAGTGAGCCTGACGTCGGAAATGGGCAAGTTGTTGGAGGGAATCCTGAGGGACAGAATGTACATGGATTTGGGAAGGCAAGGACTGATTAGGGATAGTCAACATGGTTTTGTGCGTGGGAAATCATGTCTCACAAACTTGATTGAGTTTTTTAAAGAAGTAATAAAGAGGATAAATGAGTGCAGAGTGGTAGATGTGATTTATATGGAGTTCAGTAGCGCGTTCGACAAGGTTCCCCATGGGAGACTGATTAGCAAGGTTAGATCCCATGGAATACAGGGAGAACTAGCCATTTGGATACAGAACTGGCTCA
>NC_057711.1:111008210-111033459 GCF_004010195.1 Chiloscyllium plagiosum | reverse complement strand
TTTATTGGTCAGAGTATTGAGTACAGGAGTTGGGAGGTCATGTTGCGGCTGTACAGGACATTGGTTAGGCCATTGTTGGAATATTGCGTGCAATTCTGGTCTCCTGACTATCGGAAAGATGTTGTGAAACTTGAAAGGGTTCAGATAAGACTTACAAGGATGTTGCCAGGGTTGGATGAGTTGACCTATAGGGAGAGGCTGAACAGGCTGGGGCTGTTTTCCTGGAACGTCGGAGGCTGAGGGGTGACCATATAAAGTCTCATAAAATCATGAGGGGCATGGATAGGATAAATAGACAAGGTGGCAAAAATGAGGACTGCAGATGCTGGAAATCAGAGTTTAGATTACAGCTGCACTGGAAAAGCACAGCAGGTCAGGCAGCATCCGAGGAGCAGGAAAATCGACGTTTCGGACAAAAGCCCTTCATCAGGAATGGAGGTAGGGAGCCTCCAGGGTGGAGAGATTAGTGGGAGTACAATAGGTGAATGGGGTTGGGGATGGAGGTGATAGGTCAGAGGGGAGGGTGGAGCAGATAGGTGGGAAGGGAGATTGGCAGGTTGGACAGGTCATGAGGACAGTGCTGAGCTGGAAGGTTGGAACTGGAGGAAGGTGTGGGGAGGGGAAATGAGGAAACCGGTGAAGTCCACATTGATGCCCTGGGGTTGAAGTGTTCCGAGGCGGAAGATGAGGCGTTCGGCTTTTCCAGCACCAGTCTAATCTAAATAGACTCGGTCTTTTCCTTGGGGTTGGGGAGTCCACAACTAGAGGGCATAGATATTGGATGAGAGGGGAAAGATATAAAAGAGACCTAAGGGGCAACCTTTTCATGCAGAGGGTGGTGTGTATGTGGAATGGGCTGCCAGAGGAAGTGGTGGAGTCTAGTACAATTACAGCATTTAAAAGGCATCTGGATGGGTATATGAATAGGAAGGGTTTGGAGGGATATGGGCCGGGTGCTGACAGTTGGGACTAGATTGGGTTAGGATATCTGGTCGGCATGGATGAGTTGGACTGAAGGCTCTGTTTCCATGCTGTACATCTCTACCACTCTATGACTCCACACAAAATTGCACAAACCTGGTGAGCCAAAAGGCCTGTTTCTGTGCACTACTCTTCATTGTAAATTCCTTCTGAGGCATGGTATAAGATTTCAATTGATATTTTCCATGTTAAAGAATTCTTGTAAGAGGCCACTTTGCCAAATTCCATTTGCCAAACAACGCAAAGGATTCACTTGTGCAACAGTTGTTGACCCATTCAGCACATAATCAGTATGTTTCACGTACCTCAACAACTTGTGTCAGACAATGGTCTGCAGAAAACTCATGCACCCTTCTGAGACATGCTGAAAGTGAATGATTCAATATACTATCTCCTTCCCTCACTATCTTCAATGTAACGATTTTCAGATAGCCATGCTACATCTATGAGCTTCTCTACAAGGCAATATTCGCTGTCACTAGCAGTCGCAAGTTTTAAAGACAGTCCTTCCACACTCTTACCACCTAACAACATGCACATGATGCATTGTTGAAAAGAAGGGAGAAGATGGTTCAGCACCATGGTCATGGATGACAGTTAGCCCAACATAAACTAGGACTCAAAGCATCAGAGTTCCAGATCCATGAATACATTGGCCTGTTTTAACATACTATGATGTTGTGTCCAGCCCAGATTATACGCTGTTGTCACAAACTATGATCAAATTCTGGAGGGAGCAGGTGACACATCCAAGTTGTATGTGACCAACTCTCTGTCAGACAGGAAAATAACTTTGATGTTGCTATATCTTATCAGATGGTAACTGAATGTCCATAGCTCATGATACACATTTGTCCACATTGACAGATAGAACACTGCACAGTGAAGGTACACAGCCAAGTTATAATATTTATTTAAGGACTAGATTTGGCCATTTTGTACATTCTTCAAAGTCTTATCACAATATATAAAGGCAATGTAATAATTTGTAATCTTGTGTATATCTTTCAGAGGAGGTTTCCTATTTATCAAAGGAAAAGGCACATTATATTATTGCACAGATCTCAGAAAGGCACTATATTTTTAATACAGCTAGATGATATCATGGCATGTAACATTTTCATATAAAAGGTCTTCAGCTTAGCTTCCTGTTCATTCAGTCAGCATTCAGTTGTTAGTCAGTCTACTATGAATGATATGTAATAGTGAACTAAGTACATAAACCAGAACTCTACATGTAAGTCTGACATATTACATGAGTGTATGTTGGCTGTTAATATATTTCCTGATATCTGACTCAATACAAATCCAATTACTTGCAGTATATTTTAAGTGGGTTAACATGTAGAAAGCCATATCAAACACAATGGGTTCAAGACGCCTTCAGAAATTTGAACTCAAAAATCTAAGATGACTGTCTAGAGCAATACTGAGAGTCTGTTGAACTGCTACAGATCACAAAATCCCCACAGTGTGGAAATAGGCCATTCGGCTCAACAGGTCCACACCAACCCTCCGAAGAGCATCCCACCCACACCCACCCCCTTACCCTGTAACTCTGCATTTCCCCAACTAATGCACCTAACCTACACATCCCTGAACACTGTGGACAATTTAGCATGGCCAATCCACCGAACTTACACATCTTTGGACAGCAGGAGGAAACCGGAGCACCTGGCGGAAACCCACACAGACAGAGGAAGAATGTGCAAACTCCACATGGTCACCCAAGATTGCGATCGAACCTGGGTCCCTTGTGCTGTGAGGCAGCCATGCTGACCACTGAGCCACTGTGCCGTTGTGTCTTTCAGATATGACTTTAACTGAGGCTGGTCTGCTCTCAAATGGACACAAATGGTCCCGAGCAGAACTTCAAAGAAGACCAAATGAGCTAGCCCTGTTGCACAGGCCTATCTATTGACATCACAAAAAAACCAGGTTATTTGGTCATTATCCCAGTCCTGTTTATTGGAGCTGGCTGTGTACCAAAGTTGCTGCTGTGTTTCCTGAACAACAGTGGTGACTACTATTCAAATGTAGTTAATTAATTTTGAAGTACTTTGAATATCCTATTATTGTGAAAGTTGTTATATAAACCTAAGTATTTTTATACACTCCCCCAATAATTAAACTGTGTGCTTTTACATATTAATGTATCAAGGGATGGCTAACGTATGGCTGTTAAAGTGCATTGTTATTTTACATTGCTGCATTTTGCTCCCTGACTAATCAGCACAAAGATCTATTCAATATTTAAGAGACTCAAACACCAAGTATTGTGCCTACTGTAAAAGAGAAGATCTGGGATTTATATGGCATCTTTCATGAGCAGAAAATATCCTTTAGTGACAATGAAGTATTTCTGCACTGCAATCACTTCTGTAATGGACGAAGTGTAGCAGTCAATTTGTGCACAGCAAGTTCCCACAAACCGCAGTGTGATATTGATTTAATTATCTGCTTGTCTTTTCTGTTGCTGGTTGAGGGAAAAATATTGGTCTAGGACATAGTGGCCGCACTCACACTGTGAATATATTTTAAAACTGAGGACTATCACAATTTAGAATTTCTGTTTATGTCCAGATGTAATGCATTTTCAAAGAAAAAAAATGAGATTACTTGAAATGAATGATCATTGCTGTTGGAAAATGAACAGGAACTGATTAGTTTGTTTTGTGTGAGAATAAATGGATCATGATTTGGAATGCTAAGCTTTTATGTCTAATACAAAATTCTACTTGGATCAAGTAAATCACTCAATCAAATGTGTTTCTCAACAACGAGGAAGATCACAGAAAATAGGAAATAGGTTGAAAGCATAACAAAGCAATATTGTTCTATCTGTGACAAGATTCAGTCCAATTTTCTGAGGAGTAGGGTATCAGTGCCTTTTATCAGTCTCTATGTCAATGTAGTTATAATGAAAATGGAGCATTAATTCTTCACTCATTGATATGTTAATGAGAAAACTGTTTACTCAAAATTATGTGCTTTTGAGAAGATTTTCATCAATCTTGTGCTTGAACACCTCCAAATATGATCTTAAATACCTGGCATCAGTTTATTAAAATTATTGCAATTCAATGACATTTCAGATCACTGTCCAAAACTCTGATTTTCCTACATGGATGATGCTTCAAGTATGATACTCAAGACAGTATAAAAAAGGCTTAACAATGGGAGAAGGTCATCAAATATATCCTGGATGCAAGATCTTCAGTAACAAATCAGCCTTAGACATTAGGTTGGATTTTTCACTTGGTTATGATTTAAACAATGTTAGGGACAAAAAAACCGCAGATGTTGAAGGGTTGAACTGAAGAAGGGTAACATCCTGACGCTGCCTGGCTTGCATTGTTCTTCCAGCCTCCTGTATGAAGTAAATAATAGCCTTAGCTCATTTAGAATGAATGCATGAACAAATGTTAACATAATACTAAGCAGGAAATCCAGGTTGTTGTAACATGTCAGAAATATAGTAATGGTTAATATGAGCAAGTTCTCTTCATTGCACATTGTGGAGAAAACAGAGACATCGGACCATGTTTCACACCAGCTTGGTGGTCTATTAATTGCAATATGGGCATACTGAGTTAGCAATTATCATTATAATTAAAACAATAAATATGAGGTGCTGCATTTCTGAAAAGCAAATCTTAGCAGGACTTATACATAATGGTAAGGTCTAATGGAGTGTGCTGAATAAAGAGACCTTAGAGTGCAGGTTCATAGCTCCTTGAAACTAGAGTCTCAGGTAGATAGGATAGTGAAGAAGGTGTTTGGTATGTTTTCCTTTATTGGTCAAAGCTTTGAGTACGGGAGTTGGGAGGTCATGTTGCAGATGTGCAGGACGTTGGTTGGATCACTTTTGGAATATTGTGTGCAATTCTGGTCTCCTTCCTATCGGAAAGATGTTGTGAAACTTGAAAGGGTTCAGAAAAGATTTACAAGAATATTGCCAGGTTTGGAGGATTTGAGCTATCGGGAGAGGCAAGAATAGGTTGGAGCTGGAGTGTCGTAGGCGGAGGGGTGACCTTATAGAGGTTTATAAAATCATGAGGGACATGGATAGGATAAATGGGGTGGGTGAGTCTGGAACTGGAGGGCATAGGTTTAGGCTGAGAGGGGAAAGATATAAAAGGGTCCTAAGAGGCAATGTTTTCATACGGAGGGTGGTGCGTGTATGGAATGAGCCGCCAGAGGAAGTGGTGAAGGGTGGTACAATTACAACATCTAAAAGGAATCTGGATAGGTATATGAATAGGAAGGGTTTAGAGGGATATGGGCTAAGTGTTGGCAAATAAGACTAGATTTGTTTAGGATATCCAGTCAGCATGGACGAGTTGGGCTGAAGGGTCTGTTTCTGTGCTGTACATCTCTATGACTCTGACTCTGCAACTCAAAATATATCTCCTTCAACTGGTGGCAAAAAATGCTTTCACCCTCAGAATACTGACAAATGCATTATGTTGAATATGGGCTTCAGTCTGCTGATACGTTTAATTAACTCTTGATGATATTCAAACTATTTAACTACTCTGTGTACCTTGTTAACAATCCAGAAGCTGTAACTGTATACTTGCCCCACTTTCACATCTGATGACATCATTGTGATCTTTCACCTTTGCTGGTGTAAAATGTTGATCGATATACTGTGTAATTAGTAACTACTGCCTATTAGGCAGTATCTGCCAGTGCAGAATGTATAGTATTTGTAGTAAGTTGCAGACATATCAATCATATGCTGATTTTCTGATAGGAAATGATAAATAGCAACAGATTGTTATGTCATGGGATTGGTAATCCAGATGCTGAGGGTAATGATCCAAAAATTGAAGTTCAAATCCCAAAACGGCAGCTAACATTATGATGTTAGTTCACTAATGGTGACCATATACATTATTGGATTACTGTGAAAACCCATCTAGTTAATTTTTTTTTAGGGAAGGAAATGTGCCATTTTTACCTGGTCTGGCTTATGTGGGGTAAAGCATTTTTTTTTATGTGGTAAATTCACTTGATTAATAATCTGAACATCATGTCAATGTTCTGGATTTATAGTTTCAAGTCCCATCATGGCAGATGGTGAAATTTGAAGTCATGAAATATATGGAATGAAAAAGTAGTCTAATGGCAACCATGTAGTTACTATCATATAAAACATGTCTGGTTCACTAACGCCCCTTAGAGATTGAAATATGCCATCCTTACCTGGTCTGGACTCCAGACCCACTGCAGTATATTTGACTCTTAACTGCTCACCATGGAATTGAGGATGGGCACTAAATGTTTGCCTAGCCAGAGACACCTTCACTCCAAGTGCAAGTAAAAGAAAAAATGACCCAAGACTTAGACCAATGCAGTTGCTCTCAATCGCCCTCTGAAATGGCCTCACAATCCACAAAGCAAAGGACAATTTGAGATGGACAATTTATTCTGGCTTTGCCACTGATAGCCTCATCCTGTGAATGAATTTAAAAAATAACTGCTGTGACATTGTGGCACAGTGGCTCGGTGGTTAGCACCACAGTCTCACAGCACTAGGGACTTAGACCATAAGACCATAAGACATAGGAGTGGAAGTAAGGCCATTTGGCCCATCACATCAAGAATTTATCAATTCCTGCCTTGAAGACATTTATCGTCCCAGCTTCCACTGCACTCCGCGGCAATGAGTTCCACAGGCCCACCACTCTCTGGCTGAAGAAATGTCTCTGCATTTCTGTTCTGAATTGACCCCCTCTAATTTTAAGGCTGTGCCTATGGGTCCTAGTCTCCCCGCCTAACGGAAACAATTTCTGAGCATCCACCCTTTCCAAGCCATGTATTATCTTGTAAGTTTCTATTAGATGTCCCCTTAACCTTCTAAACTCCAGTGACTACAATCCCAGGATCCTCAGCCGTTCCTCGTATGTTAGACCTACCATTCCAGGGATCATCCGTGTGAATCTCCGCTGGACATGCTCCAGTGCCAGTATGTCCCTCCTGAGGTGTGGGGCCCAAAACTGGACACAGTACTCCAAAAAGGGCCTAACCAGAGCTTTATAAAGTCTCAGTAGCACATCGTTGCTTTTATGTTGAGCTTTTTTTTTTAGATTAGATTAGATTACAGTGTGGAAACAGGCCCTTCGGCCCAACAAGTCCACACCGACCCGCCGAAGCGAAACCCACCCATACCCCTACATTTACCCCTTACCTAACACTATGGACAATTTAGTATGGCCAATTCACCTGACCCTGCACATCTTTGGACTGTGGGAGGAAACCCCTCGCATTTGCTCACATTAAACTTCATCAGCCATTTCCTGGACCACTCTCCCAAACTGTCTAGATCCTTCTGCAGCCTCCCCACTTCCTCAGTACCACCTGCCTGTCCACCTATCTTCGTATCATCAGCAAACTTCGCTAGAATGCCCCCAGTCCCTTCATCCAGATCATTAATATATAACGTGAACAGCTGCGGCCCCAACACCGAACCCTGCAGGACACCACTTGTCAACGGCTGCCATTCCGAAAAAGAACCTTTTATCCCAACTCTCTGCCTTCTGTCAGACAGCTAATCCTCAATCCATGCCAGTAGCTCACGTTGGGTTCAAGTCTAGCCTTGGGTGATTGTCTGTGTGGAGTTTACATATTCTCCCCCTGTCTGAATGGGTTTTCTCTGGATGCTTCAGTTTCCTTCCACAGTTCAAAGATATGCAGGTTAGATACATTGGCCATGCTAAATTGTTCATATTGTCCAGGGATGTGTAGATTAGGAGGATTAGCCATGGGAAATGCAGTGTTATAAGCAGGGTAAGGGTGTGGGTGGGATGCTTGTCAGAGGGTTGGTGTGGATTTGATGGGCTGAATGGCCTGCTTCAATACTGGCCAATTCCCTAACCTGCACATCTTTGGATTGTGGGAGGAAACCAGATCATTCGGAGGAAACCCACACAGACACGGGGAGAATGTACAAACTCCACACAGAGAATCGCCCGAGGCTAGAATTGAACCCGGGTCCCTAGTGCTGTGAGGCAGTAGTGCTAGCCTCTGTGCCATCCTGATGAAACGAAAGAAAGGCATTGGATAATAACCCAATGAACATAGCTAGAGGTTGACACAGTTACAAAAGACTCTAGGGAGGCACCTTTTTCAACTCCAGCTTGAAGAAGAGAGTGTGGTGCTGGAAAAGCACAGCAGGACAGGCAGCATTGAGGAGCAGGAGAATCGATATTTCAGGCATAAACCCTTCATCAGGAATCCTAAAGAGGCAACAGGATACCCTTTTCAACTACAGCTCGAAGAAGGCAGTCTAAAGAGAAAGGCTATCTCAGAGTCTGGGATATGATGCATTACTAACTGTTTCTTGCCTCAATGCTTCTCTGCTGTGAAACCTTCACCTGTGCTTTTTCACCTCTCTACTTGACTATTCCAAAGTGCTCTTCCTGGCCCTCTTTCCACATTCTGATCTCTACCAGCTAGAAGTCGTTCAAAGTGCTGTTGCTTCTGTCTCAAATTGCTATTTTACATACATTGAGTTACCTTAATTTAGTAGCTGAAATGTTGTAATGATTTATACCAGATGTATGAACAAGGTTCAAGAAAGAGAGTGAAAGAAGGGTATTGTATAAAAAAACCTTCCAGGAGGCAGACACAGTTCACAGAAATTGATGCGACAGTTCTCGAGGTTCAGTCAGTTTGCAAAATGATAGAATTTTTGTTTCTCATGATTCTTTGGAGAATTGTACCCAAGGTGATAACTTGAAATGTTACTGCCAGGAGGGGAATATTAGTTTCACCAACAGTCGCACCAACTGGCCTTTCCCTGCTGGATCTCTTTGTTTGCATGCCTATAATTAAAGTCAAAGCTAATAGAGGCATGACAAGGTACAAGCCATTGTGTTAAATATAATCAAGGCCTTCTAAATGCTATAGACCAGTATATCACAGATTGGGAAGCTGCTGATGTGTTTTGAGGAGCTATTAAAAATGCAGTGCGAAGAGACAGGACCTTAGAAGAAACAATACAGCTTGTAATTTATTCCTGTTTCTAGTGGTGCCCGTTAATGAGATGCATTTTGCTTCATTAAAAGCAACTTGTCACAGAGTGTTGACCTGTTCCTACAAATGGCTCATCTTTAAGCCTGCACTGACAAAAAACTATCACAGGTTTCTTTGGTGTTCCTTTTAGGAGCTGACATTTGCACTATCTTGCATTTGACATGAAGTTAATTGTTGGTATCCTTGGGTTAACCCCACTAAACAATTCAGTGAAAGTAGCTAGAGAGAGAAAACCAGAGGGAGGTCTGATAACAGGGATATTCAGAGATACAGTGAGTTATCAGCAAGCGAATAATGAAATTGAGACTGTTTGACAATGTTTGTATTGGTGTTGGTCATAGCCTGGCATTTGTGTGGAGTGAATATTACTTGCCACTTGTCAACCCAAGCCTGGAAATTGTCGAGATCTTGATGCATTTGGGCATGGACTGCTTCAGTGTCTGAGGAGTTGCTGAACATTGCGCAATCATCGGCGAACATCCCCACTTCTGACCTCATGATGGAGGGAAGGTTATTGTTGAAATAGCTGAAGAAGGTTGGACTATTACTTGAAATGCATTCACTCTCTGAAATTGGGAGTCAGGGAGCTCAGAAAATAGCCATTGAATTAAATTTATACTTAATATCAAAATCAGAGTCGATGGTGTTATTGCATAACCATCCAAGGAGAAGAAATAGAGAAATTTTTCAGTCAGAAAATTGAGAGTGTGTATCTTTA
Organism: Chiloscyllium plagiosum; assembly: GCF_004010195.1. Taxonomy (NCBI): domain Eukaryota; kingdom Metazoa; phylum Chordata; class Chondrichthyes; order Orectolobiformes; family Hemiscylliidae; genus Chiloscyllium; species Chiloscyllium plagiosum. The sequence continues at coordinate 111,023,717 of NC_057711.1, read as the reverse complement.
AATATTGAGCAGCTTAAAAGCACACAGAGCCTGTCAGTCTCTATGCAAATTGCAGCCAGCAGTAAAAGCTGTAGCTTCCATAGCAGTTCCAAAGGGGATTACTGGAATAGTGAAAAATACTGGAAAAACGGATGAAGATCAAGTGGAGTCTCACCAAACGTATATTGGAAAATAAGCAAATCATTATCCCAGAATGTAATGGCAGATATTTCATGCCCAATCTCCTTTAGAAAGAGGGTGAAAGACTTTGCACTGGAAAGGAAATTTCTCAGCTGAGAAACTAAAGTGCGCGTAGTGACTGGAGGTTGTTAACCTTGGGCAATCATGGAACCCTGACTGACAGATATAGACAGGAGTCCTTCCACAGCCAGTGTACAGAGTGAAGTTCCTGTAGACCTTGTTCTGACATTGTGTGCTGCTGTTGCTGTTCTGCTAAGTAAAAAAATAAAAGTTTTTTTTAAAAAAAATGAACAGGAATCTCAGAGATTCTCCTCACTCTGGGAACTGACTTTGAGCTAACTGATCAGAGTCTATGTGATGTGCACGTGTAGATAAAGAGTGACTTGGTGATGTATCATAATCAAAGGAAGATCTCCAATTGGGAAAAGCCATCTAATTTGTGATAGAAGCTAAAATTCAAAGACGGATGAGAATTAGCTCAAGAAACTGTCTGAACTTCAGCAACTTGCTAAGAAACAAAAACATCATATGATAGATGGTTGTATTTGAATCCTTTGATGCTACAAGTTATGGTTCCAGATGTGGAGTTAATTAACCCCAGAAAAAGAAGTAACATATACACGAACTTCGTAAGAAAATGGGATATTGCCAGAGAATACGTAAGATTCAAAGATAATCATAGATTTAATCATGTTAAGAGGCACAAAAATGTTCACATCGAATCGCAAGCATTTTTGAAAGAATATCCAGAACACTAGGACATGCCTTTGCTAGAACACATATAACAACATACATTCTAGCTTTGGAGAATTGGATTAATCTTAAGAGTAATGGGTGGCTCATCTGAATTAGATATGACAGAGATTATGTAAATTAATGGACATCCAATTAGTATCAAACTTGACACCAGGGCGAATGTTATTGTATTAGCTAAGAAAACCCAGGGTTCAGGAGGATAAAATTGTAACGTTCTGACAGAGAATTGCATGGTACAGGCTGAATATCATTCAAATTCAAAGGAATCATGTACTCTTAAAATACGGAGAACTATATTGTATGGAATATGCGAACCTTATCAGAGGCATGTTTCATTCTTAAAATTCTTCAGTATGTTGAAGAATCCCAACCAGCTCAGAAACTAAATACCAGCGATCAATATAACTTTATTCAAATGGAAGAGGATCTCGGAAGATTGTTTCTAAGAGAAAAGGTACACCACTTGAAATTAATTAAATTGGTGTACAAAAACCTTTCACCACTGAGAGATCAGAAGGCTCTGCTATTTACAGAGATTTGCAGCAATTATTCAGTTGCATCCCAACTGTGAGAAAATCTCCAAAATCTGATCAGTGGATTTACCTGACGCTACCAACACTACCAGGAGTTAGTGGTCAGTTCTTGATACAGCCATTGTAGTTGATAAAAAGAAGCATTACTAAAAATAGCTCACTCAGCTATGGTTGAACCTGATAGATGAAAACGTTATCCAAAGGAATATGAGCAAAAATAGAAGGTTCTAATGCAAGTAAAGCTGATGTGTAATGTCAAAAAGAGAAGATTTGTTCTTTTAGAAACACAACTAACTTAGCTGACATAATTTGGAGATGCCGGTGTTGGACTGGGGTGTACAAAGTTAAAAATCACACAACACCAGGTTATAGTTCAACAGGTCTAACCTGTTGGACTATAGCCTGGTGTTGTGTGATTTTTAAACTTTTCTGACATAATTTGAGAAAACAAAAGATCCTTCAAGGATGATAAAGATTCACTAGAATATTGATGACAGAGGGTGTCTGCAGCAGAGATAGCATCCCCGAAATCAAAGATTCATTAATGTTGCAGTGTGGCATTGAACTATATCTGATTATTTTCTCGCAGTTGACTTCCAACCCAAGTAATTCATCAGTCATTTATAAATTCAAAGCATGATGGGGCAGTGATAAATCTAATTTACTAATTTGAAACAATTGCATTAAGAACTTAAAAATGAGAAAAAGAGTCTTGGGAATGGTGTGAGAGGTAAGACAGTTAGAACCTGAAAGGATTGACAGACATCGCAAGAAAGGATCCAGCAACCAGGATATAAGGACCGTTCCTGGGAGTAGCTAACCAGCTCTAAGGAATTCTTACCATGTTTGTTTCCAGACTTTGAGTTGGATTAATGCTCAGTCAATGTAGCTAATACTAATGTTCACTTGCTCTTAAGTTAAGCCTGATTATTATCATGTATATTAGATGTAATATAACTAACTTTGAAGTGATTTGGGGGAAAACGTATTTACTCTTCAAAGGATTGAGTCCATTTTCTGACTAAGTTGTGATGTAAGCTTCCCCACATGGTATCAGCAGACCAGACTAAAAGCAGCAAGAAAGGACTCACATGGTATAGTAGTACTGTCCCTATCTTGGGATTAGAAGGCCTGAACAGGTTCACCAAAAGTATTTTTTTAAAGAATGCCAGCAAGAAGGATTGGTGACAGCAAATCTATCCCAGGTTGAATTTGAAATTAAAATACAAGGCGTTCATAATATTTACAAGGGTTTAACCAGGCTTCCACTAAAAGAAAATTTGGATCTATTGAAAATTCAAAAATCACAGCCCATTTCTCCTGTCTTCACCTCCACATTATTTTAAGGTTCACACCGACAGGGCCCAGCACAGCAACACTGCGGAGGAGTTGACTAACTTGCAGAGATCCAGATAAGTTACTGAACTTTCCTTTCTCTGGATCCACTGTAGTCCAGAAAGAGCAGGACTGTTGTCCATCCCAGGCCTATGGTGAGGCTTTGAGCCTCTGATCACCCTGCCTTCACGTTTCTTTGGCAAAAAGAAGGAAGAAGAACATCTCTACAAAGTCTTAGACAAGAATGGAAATCCCCACAACTTCATCCGCAGATGCTTGCAGACAAATAATGCGACAAGGACACACCACAACTTAACAGACTAATCATTCTTACCTATATTAAAAATGTCTCAGAACTGACAGCCAGACTTCTCCAATCACTCAGAATTATGACAGCCCATAAACCGATAGCCACACTCAGACAACAACTCACCAGAACAAAAGATCCAGTACCCATCAGGTGCAGGACAAATGTGGCATACAAGACTCCATGCAGGACCTGCACAAAACACTATATAGGACAAACAGGCAGACAGCAGGCAGCTCAGTGATTAGCACTGCTGCCTCACAGTGCCAGAGACCTGGGTTTGATTCCAGCCTCGGGTGACTGACTGTGTGGAGTTTGCACATTCTCCCCGTGTCTGCGTGGGTTTCCTCCAGGTGCTCCGGTTTCCTCCCACAGTCCAAAGATGTGCAGGTTATGTGAATTGGCCAGGCTAAATTCCCCATAATGACCAGGGATGTATAGATTAGGTGCATTAGTGAAATGTAAGGGAATAAGTCTGGGTGGGTTGCTTTTTGGAGGATCGGTGTGGACTTGTTGGGCCAAATGGCCTGTTTCCACACTGTAGGGATTCTGTGAGCTAGCGACCCGCATTCATGAACATCAACTAGCCACTAAACACCATGACCAGCTGTCCCTAATAGCCATACACACAGATGACAAGGACCACAAATTCAACTGGGAAAACACAATAACAAGACAAGCCAAACAGAGGACAGCCAGAGAATTTCTAGAAGCTTGGGACTCATCCACAGACTCCATCAATAAACACAATGACCTAGACCCAATGTACCAACACTGTAACAAACAACCGGTACCAGCAACCGGAAGCATTGGGAACAAAATCAAATAAATTCCAAATGACATAGTACCTCAGAGATTCACAGGAGGCTCCACAGCACTGAGGATGTCACCTGCACAGGGGACGAAATGTCTGCGGACTAACTTCCCAACTTGGCAAACATACCCACAATAGCTACAACGTATGATAGGTCTTTGACTTCTTAATTAAAAATTTCAGTTTACACAACAGCTGGAAGAAAAATGCACTAGTTTTCATCAGGTTTAAAATGGCTTTAAACTGCAGAGAACATAGAGATAACAGAAAGCTGGAGGAGGTCTGATGACTTCTTACAATCTTGTTCAAAGCCACAAACTGTTAAATACTTGAGAACCAATCACATAGCTATTGATAGGCCAAAAGCCTTTGTTGTCAATAATTGGTCTCTAGTCCTCAGTTCAATCAGTTACTTGTTACTGGCTAAATCTCCAATTGTACACACTGCTCAGCTCCAACTCACCCACGAACTACATTTTAACTGCTACACTTGAACAAGCAGATATGGAAATGGCACCCACAATAAGTGTCAGGTTATTTGCTTTAAAATCCCGCAATAATCCTTCAGTCATTCTCAGTTTTTAAAATAATTCTTTTCCCATTACAATCACAGTCAAAACTGCAGAGAAGTGAAAAGACGCAGTCTTTACACCTTCATAATAGACCAGCCCAATAGATTTTTGTGTTTCATGTACCAAGACACCAAGATCCCTCTATACTGCAGACTTCTCCAATCTACCTCTATTTAAATAATATACTGTCTTGCTGTTCTTTTTGACAAAGTTTACAATCATACATTTTTCAACATTATGCTCCAAATGCCAAATCTTTGCTTGCTCCTTAACCATATTTATTTGCATTTTCCTTATGTTTCACTCTCCTAATTATCTTGGTGTTCATTAGCAAATTTAGTAACTATACATTTCATTCCTTCATCCAAATGACTGACATAATGTAAAGAATTGAGTCTGCAGCACTGATCCTTATGGCATTCTACTAACTATAGATTGCAACCAGGAAATCACTATTTTTTTCCTACATTTTCTGCTTCTTGTTAGCTAACATATCTACTGTCCATGTTAGCCCACACACCATGAACTTTTGTTTACTGTAGTAATCTTTGGTATGGCATCTTATCAAGCACAGATTATCAATGTTGTTGCAGAGACCTTTGTTCCTTTGCAAAATATCAGGATTTCATTCATTCTTATGCTGTAAAGATGCAATAAATATGGAGAACACTGATGGAACTCAAGTAATGAAGAGTGCTGTTTCAGCACACTATACCACTTAATGGTGTGCGTAGCTTTAAAGATTTACCTCCATTATTCACTATATATTAATTTGTGAACCACTTTCCAATATCCTTCAAACATAAATCAGAAGTACATTTTTTCAGAAAAAGGATTGAACCTGCACAGTGCCTTTTGTGACTTCAGGGAATTCCAAAGCACATTAAAACCCATGATATATGTTTTTGAAGTGTCGTCATCTTCATAATATAGGAAAATTTAGCTTATTTTACTTTATTTTTTTCAAAGCACATCCGAAGCAGGATGAAGGGCTGAATGGCCTAATTTAGTATTGTTCTGAAATTCTATAAAACACTCCAGACTTTAAAGGCAATTTCCTATAAAATAACACAGATGTTGGCAATTCTGTATCACCTCTTTCCAAGTAGACGCAGCTGAAATCAGTGCGAACAAAGCCAAATCCTAAAGGATTTTGTGTGAGTGGAAACAGTTACCATGGTAACTGTGATTGAAGGTATCAACATTAAATGAGTTTATAATTTTCAGGGAATTATATAGTTTTGTGCCTATAAAGATGGTGAATTGAGGACATGTGCCATTGGCCTAATTTTTATAGTGCAATTGGTTGGAAACTTGCTATGTTTGACTTAATACAGTTAACATTAAGATGTCTGACAAGAAAGTTTATGAATGCATACAAATGTATTTTGAAGTGTGTTGAAATATACAGAGGGCTTATAATGTCAATCTTTCATTTGAGAGAAATGGTGTTGAGCTGAATATTGCTTATCATGCATTTCCTGACAGAAGGAGTAGTATTGAACAAATTGACAATGTTTTATTTGCTGGACACTTTCTGGGCCAAGTGAACAAACCCAGTTGCATTCAGATTAGTGACATGGGGCAAGTTTTGACTTGAATATTTTTATTTCCTATTCTTCAAGGAGGCAATCTCAGGAGACATCACAAAAGCTATTGCAAACTGTAAAATCTCAGGAGGTTAAAGGAGAGCATAGCCATACTTCAAATTAAACAATTTTTTTGCATGAAGATTGCTGACAGGAATCACTGCTGTACAATGGATGCTTTTGCCTGGGAGATTATCTACAGAATGGAAGGAGCATCGGCTTGGCTGTAGGATAGACTGGATGGGAAAAAAATAATGAACCCAGGTAAAATTGACACACCTACCAAAATGTTGAATTCCTCACAGAAGCCTGAGGTATTAGGAAAAACATGCAGAAACCATCAGGGCAAAGCAGAGCATTAACCACATTACTAAACCTGGATAAATTGAGTTAGGGACCCCAATGAAGCAAGCTATCATGAGAGCATCTTGCAGTAAGAGGTCAAAACAACAGCAAAACAAGAACAAAACACTTTCCTTTGTATCTTTCTCAATATTTATGACAATAAATAACTCAACTCAATTGTATCTTTACTGTGAAGGATCTACTTTTAGTGCTGTGAAAATATGAGCAATGTTTTCATTGCACGTTGCAGCTAGATGGATAAGAAAAGCCACAACGTTATGAGTAAATCTGATGAGAACAACTGATTGGTACAAATGCTTATCACCTTTGGGGGCACAGAAGCAAGTTCAACCCACAACAGGTTGACATCATGGAAAAGGTCCAAACTGAATTTGCTCCACTTAACACAGTCTTGAAGCATGCTTCAACACGCAGATAGGAACAGGAAGGATCAAGTTAGGAGATGGGGGAAGCAATTCAAAAATTGCTAGAATTAGATTTGCTAGGTGAATAATCTCTGAAATATGTGTGCCTTATCAGCAACTTTTATTTATGAGGTAAGTTTTTTTCTCTCACTTCTGCACTGAAGAGGGTTTCTCAGAGTTTCCTCATACTGCTGGAACAGGCTTGAAAATATTCACTGAGTCATCACTGGTTAAATTTAAATAAGGTCAACAGATAAGAAACGGTGAGGAAGATAATAGAAACAAGCTGCTGGAGAAACAAAATAGATATGGCAGCATCTGTGGAGAGAGAAACAGAGTTACAGAGTTAATGTTTTAGATCATAAGATAAAGGAGCAGAATTAGGATACTTGGACCACCGAGTCGACTCCGCCATTCAATCATAGCTGATATGTTTCTCAACTTCATTGTCCTGCATTCTCACTTAAAAATCACTTAAAAATCAGGAACCTATCCATATCTGTCTTAAAGGCAGTCAATGACTAATCCTCCACAGCCTTCTATGGTAATGAATTCCACAGATTAACTCGCTTCTGGCTGAAGAAATTCCTCCTCTTCTCAGTTTAAAAGGATCATCCCCTCCCTCTGAGGCTGCACTCTCCAATCCTAGTCTCTCTTACTAGTAGGAGAAAGTGAGGTCTGCAGATGCTGGAGATCAGAGCTGAAAATGTGTTGCTGGAAAAGCGCAGCAGGTCAGGCAGCATCCAGGGAACAGGAGAATCGACGTTTCGGGCATAAGCCCTTCTTCAGGAACTAGTAGAAACATCTTCTCCATGTCCACTCTATCCAGGCCTCTCAGTATTCTGTATGTTGCAATGAGATCCCTCTCATTCTTCTAAACTCCATTAAATACAATCACAGAGTCCACAACCCACCTCTCATACAATAAGCCCTTCATCCCCAGGATCATTCTTCTAAACTCCTCCGTACCCCATCTAAAGCCAATGCATCCTCCCTTAGATATAGGACCCAAAACTGATTTGCTAACAAAATTCCAAATGTGGTCTGACCTGAGCCACATAGAGACTCAGTAGTACATCTTTGCTCTTGTACTCTAGCCCTTATGAAATGAGTGCTAACATTGCATCTGCCTTACTAGCTGCCAACTGAACCTGCATGTTAACCTTAAGAGAATCCTGAACTAGGACCCGTAAGTTCCTTTATACCTCAGATTTCTGAAGCTTTTCCCAGTTTAGAAAATAGTCTACTCTTCTATTCTTCCTCCTAAAGTGCATTACCGTACACCTTTCGACATTGTATTACACCTGCCACTTCTTTGCCCACTCTCCCACTCTGTACAAGTCCTTTTGCATCCTCCCCGCTTCCTCAACACTGCCTTCCTTCCACCTAGCTTGGTGTCATCTGCAAACTTGCAAAATGGCCTCAGTTTTTTTTTGTCCAGGTGTTTAAAGTATATCCTCAATAGTTGTGCTTCCAACACAGATATCTGGGAACCTCCTCTCGTCACCGGCTGCCATCCTGAAAAAAACGCCATTATCCCCACTCTCTGCCTTCCGCCACTCAGGCAATTCTCAATCATTGCCAGTGCCTTACCCCTAACACATGGGATCCTAACTTATTTGGCAGCCTCTGTTGTGGCACTTCCTCAAAGACATTCTGGAATTCCAGACAGACCACATCAACTGGCTCTCCTTTATCTAACTTGCTCATTTTCTCTTCAAAGAACACTAACAGATCTGTCAGGCATGACTTCCCCTTGATGAAACCATGTCGACTCAGGCCTATTTTACTAAGCACTTCCAAGTACTCCACAATCTTATCTTTAATAATGGACTCTAGAATTTTTCCAATGACCGAAGCCTATAGTTTTCTGTCTTGTGCCTCCCTCCCTTCTTAAACAGGAGTGTTATATTAACCATTTTTCAGTTCTCCGGCAGCCTCCCTGACTCATGATTCCTGAAAGATCACCACCAATGCCTCCACAATCTCCTCAGCTATCTCCTTCAAAACTCTGGCATGTTGTCCATCTGATTTATTCACATTTAGATCTCTCAGAAACAGAAATAGAAATTGCTGGAAAAGCTTAACAGGTCTAGCAGCTTCAGTGGAGAGGAAGGGTCACTTGTCCTGAAACAGTAATTCTGATTTCTCTCCACAGATGCTGTCAGACCGACTGAGCTTTACCAGCAATTTTTTTTTCTGATCTACAGCAGTTCTTTTGGTTTTTATTTAGACCTTTCAGCTTCCCTAGCATCATCTCCTTAGTGATGGCCAGTACACTCACCTGTGTCCCTGACTCTCTTGAAGTTCTGGTATGCTCCTGATGCCTGCCACCATGAAAACAGATGCAAAGTACCTACTCAGTTCATCCATTATTTCTTTCTTCTTCTTTACTACTTTGCCTGCCTCCATTTCCAGCCGTCCAATGTTCACTCTTGCCTCTCTCTTAACTTTTGAATATCTAACAAAATCTTAGAATCCCTAAGGGCACTCATGATGGTTCAGTGGTTAGCACTACAGCACCACGGTCACAGGTTTGATTCCAGCCTCAGGTGACTGTCTGTGTGGAGTTTGCATATTCTCCCTGTGTCTGCGTGGGTTTCCCCCGAGTCCTCCGGTTTCCTCCCACAGTCCAAAGATGTGCAGATTAGGTAAATTGGCCATGTTAAATTACCCATAGTGTACGGTGCATTAGTCTAAGGGGTCTGCGTGGATTACTCTTCAGAGAGTCAGTGTGGGCCAAAGGGCCTGTTGGGCCAAAGGGCCTGTTACCACACTGTAGGGAATTTAATCTTTTTTTTAGATTTGCCTGCTCACCTAACCTGTTTATATACCTCTGCAGACTCTTAGTGTCATCCTTACTGCTGGGTTTGCTACTTATTATGTCATTTGCAAACTTGCTGACACTACATTCACTTTCCTCATCCAAGTCAATTAAAAATATTGTAACTCCTACTCACTTTGCCTTTATGTTCTATGTTAGTACAAAGAAGAAAGACTTGTATTTATAGATGACAACCTTCATCACATTCCATTAAAAGCCAATACATCAATGAACGTCAGTGGCTATTGCAACTTAAGAAATACTGAACAAACAGGAAAGTGATGAACAACCAGATAATCTGCTTAAGTGATTGGCTGTCACTGAGAGAACCTCCCCTGCTCATTTGAAATGGCATCATTTACAGCACTCGCTCAACATTATATGAGTGCCCACTCAGTTTTGTGCTCAAATCTCCAGGGTGGAATTTTGAACGAATGACCTTCCGGCATAGTGGAGAAATTCCTGCAACTGTGCCACAGCTTGACACTAGTTTGTTTGCATGTTTACAAATAGTTCCTATCCAAGGGCAACTAACAGACAAAACGCAAATCAATACCAGCCCAATCTTCATTGCACACTCCTGACATTTCTAGGTACTTAGTTCTATGCTGCTGCTGTCCTGCAATAATAGCTAATGCTTTACTTGCAGTTTGTGAAGCTGGGTCCTCACCAAATTGAACTGAAATTGTGCATTTGGCTATTTCTTTCGTTTGCTGTTCACAGACCAGTTAAGTGGTGTAGCAACTCATGGAATTGATTTAAACACAGGCTGACAAGACTGACTACATGCATTTATCACAAAAGTCATGTAGCGCAGGAAGTAGCCATTTGGCTCAGGTTGCCTGTGGCAGCTCTCTGAAAGAGCTATCCAATTAGTTTCATATGGGAACATGATCGTGAGATTTGCAGACAAAACAAAAATTAGCCAGGTAGTTGATAGTTAAGATAATGACTCTTTAGTGCTGAAAATGAATGCAGTTTTTCAAAATTGCTAGAGTTAGAATAATAGAATATAGTGCAATTCTTCAGACTGCAATATAATTTCACAACAGTTGATTTGACTTGATCATAACACTTACAGATGTCACCATAAATATCTCTATTTACATCTTGCTATGATAAATAGATCAAGGCTTTCCTTTGATATTTAGGGGCAGCATGGTGGCTCAGTGGTTAGCACTGCTGCCTCACAGATTCCAGGTTCTATTCCAGCACATTCTCCCCGTGTCTGTGTGGGTTTCCTCCGGGTGCTCCGGTTTCCTCCCACAGTCCAAAGATGTACAGGTGAGGTGAATTGGCCATGCTAAATTGCCCATAGTGTTAGCTGCATCAGTCAGAGGGAAATTGGTCTGGGTGGGTTACTGTTCGAATGATCGGTGTGGACTTGTTGGGCCGAATGGCCTGTTTCCACACTTTAGGAAATCTAATCTAATCTAAAAAATAATGATCGTGAGTTCTTAAATTGGCCAGTCAACTTCAGAAGAAATATATTTGAAGATACTAGAATGAAGTGGGTTATTTCAAACTTGAATAAATTTGCCTTTTTGTAGCAAATGACAACAGAAGATAATAGATGCAATACTAAGTTGTCAAAAAATATGGAGGTAGCTAAGTCTGTGAGATGAACAATGTATCAACATCACGAAAAAGCAAACTTGTAACAAGGATAAAACTATTAAGGTGCCACGTTCTTTCCATTTCCTTGTATGTTGCTAGTACCTTGACAATGACCGAAGATATGTGGAAGAAAATAGGGATCTTTAACATATGGTAGCTGTGAGATATTGTTTTATTGTTTTAATAATTCGCTTTCCAGCTCGCTTTATTCACAAATACCACGTTCCTGATCATTTATTCACAAACTTTTATTGACCCATTGTTTACTCTCACACGTTTTCATTCATTCATAAAACTGTGTTTTTGTAGTGCATTTTACTATTACAAGATAGACAAAGTAAAACATTCCTTCCAATCCCATTATTGCTCCTTCACATCTTCAACCCTTATTAGGCCTATATACATCAAAAGCTGCCTCTTAATAAATATCAAAGACTGCTAAGCTGTTCAAAAACAATACCCTCCCGACACCATGTCTCCATGACCCACCTGAAACTATGCAAAGATTATAATATTAATCAGCCCTTACCAACTGTCTCTCAGAACCTGAATAGATTACAGATTCCCCAACTAGAAAATGCATTAAACAGGGCGCTGTCCCCTTTACTATCAAAGCTGTGCTTCCATGAAATTGCATGTATGAATGAAACTCGCAGCAGCAAATAGAAAACATAGCTCACAACCCAACTGCAGTAATCAAGTTAGTATCCTTTATTCTTTATTAAGTGCATGTATAATTTCAACTTTTTTTGAGAGCATATAGGCCTAGTACTTTTGCTAACATTTACTAACTTAAAAGTCAAAAGGACTAATACCTATTAATTATGCAAGCAGACCAGACAGACACTCTTAGTTGCATCAGAAGTAACAGTTACCATTTAACAATCCTGGGGGACAAGATGTACATGTATTTGGAAAGGCAAGGACTGATTAGGGATAGTCAACATGGCTTTGTTCATGGGAAATCATGTCTCACAAACTTGATTGAGTTTTTCGAAGAAGTAACAAAGAGGTTTGATGAGGGCAGAGAGGTAGATGTGACCGATTTGGACTTCAGCAAGTCTTTCGACAAGATTCCCCATGGGAGACTGATTAGCAAGGTTGGAGCTCATAGGATACAAAGAGAGCTAGCCATCTGGATACAGAATTGGCTTGAAGGTAGAAGACCGAAGGTGGTGGTAGAGGGTTGTTTTTCAGACTGGAGGCCTGTGACCAGTGCTGTGCCACAAGGATCGGTGCTGGGTCCATTACCTTTCGTCATTTATATAAATGATTTGCATGTGAGCATAAGAATTATAGCTAATAAGTTTGCAGATGACACCAAAATTAGAGGTGTACTGGACAGCGAAGAAGATTATTTCAGATTAAAACGGGATCTTAATCAGATAGTCTAATGAGCTGAGGAGTGGCAGATGGAGTTTAATTGAGATAAATGTGAGGTGCTGCATTTTGGGAAAGCAAATCTTAGCAGGACTTATATACCCTTAATGATAAGGTCCTTGGGAGTGTTGCTGAACCTTGGATTGCAGGTTCATAACTCCTTGAAAGTAGAGTCTCGGGTAGATAGGATAGTGAAAAAAGCGTTTGGTATGCTTTCCTTTATTGGTCAGAGTGTTGAGTACTGGAGTTAGGAGGTGATATTGCGGCTGTGCAGGACATTGGTTTGGCCTCTTTTGGAATATTGCATGCAATTCTGGTCTCCTTCCTTTCAGAAGGATGTTGTTAAGCTTCAAATGGATCAGAAAAGATTTACAAGGATGTTGCCAGGGTTAGAGGATTTGAGCTATAGGGAGAGGTTGAATAGGCTGGGGCTGTTTTCCCTGGTGTGTCAGAGGCTGAGGGGTGATGTTATAGAAGTTTACAAAATCATGAGGGGCATGGATAGGATAAATAGACAAAGTCTTTTCCCTGGAGTGGGGGAGTCCAGAACTAGCATTGGTTTGGGGTGAGAGTTGAAAGATATAAAAGAGACCTAAGGGGCAACTTTTCCACACTGGTACATGTATGGAATGAGCTGCCATGGAGGCTAGTATAACTGGAATATTTAAAAGGCATTTGAATGGGTATATGAATAGGAAGCATTTGGAGGGATATGGCAGGTGGGACTAGATTGAGTTGGGATATCTGGTTGGCATGGATGAGTTGGACCAAAGGATCTGTTTCCATGCTGTACTTCTCTATGACTCTATTACTTGTTGGCTATCAGACACTTTGTGATGATCTGAGATCATGAAAGGCATTGCGTTCAAATGCAATACATAATGAAAAAGCTTACTTTTTTCACTTCAATGTAGAGAAATATTGGAGGTTGTCGCTTTTGGGAAAAGTTAAAAATCACACAACACCAGGTTATAGGTCAACAGGTTTAATTGGAAGCACTAGCTTTTGGAGCACCGCTCCTTCATCCTTCTTTTGGGAAAAAGTGAGGATTGCAGATGGTGGAGATCAGGGTCAAGAGTGAGGTCCTGGAAAAGCACAGGAGGTCAATTAGCATTCGGGCATATGCCCTTCATTATGAATGGAGGGATGAATTCCTGATGATGGGCTTATGCCTGAAACTTCAATTCTCCTGCTCCTTGGATGCTGCCTGACCTGCTGTGCCTTTCCAGTACCTCACTCTCAACAGTATTCTATTTTGGACAAGATATCAAACTCAGACCCTGTCCACTTGTTCTGTTGACTGTAAAGGTTACACAGCGTTGATTTCAATAAACAGACGTCCTTTTCTCGAGTCCTCCCTCCCTTTCTAAATTTGTTCAAATAATCAGCGTTAGCCAGCTCTTTAATGTAGTAAGAGAGAAGGCCTGAAACTGTACTGAGAAACCATGTTATGTCAATCTTTAACATATTGATCATAATCCCGCCATCTGAATTGGAGGAGTTTGAGGACGGACTGCATTGAGAAACCATTTCTCCAGTTTTTTGGCTTGTCTTGATAGGCATTGTCTTTATTAATATTGGAACAGGAGTAAGCTATTAAATTTGAACAAGGATCTGCATCTTGACTCCATCTCGCCACCATCTTTAAAACCTTTACTTCATGACAAACTATAAATATCAGTTTGGACATTTCAGCAGCCTCTACAGCTTTTTTTGGATGAATGTTCAAGATTTCCATGACTCCTGTGAGGAGAGCTTGCTGATATTGCTCTGGAACTGCCTCGTTCGAATTTTAATATTATGCTATGCTGTTCTGGACTAATCCCCATCTGAGGGAATTAGTTATTTCTATGTACCATTTCAAATCTTTTATTCATCCTAAACACTTATATGTTACATCTTAAATTATGGCCTCCAGCTTCAGGCTCGTGAACAGTTCCAGGAATGACAAACTACTTATAACAGACCTAAACATCTGCTTTGTCTCCATCATGCATCTCTAGATGTGGGTTGTCTTCTTGGTCTGTTCTTCTGGTGAATCCAAGGGGCACGTCCTCCCAGGCCAATATGTCATCCTTTTCATGGATTCATTTTCCCTACCTGGCAATATCTCTTGAATTTCTCCAGATTCCTTTTAATCAACCGACATGATGAACCATATCTTTAGCAATCTGAATAAGCAATATTGCGGCTTATTGCCTCTCTCTTTCATCTCAACAAATCCACTAATTAACGGATTATCCTCCTTGGCTTGAGTTTCCTCTACTCTGACTCAATTTCCACTCAGAGAGTGGAGTTTGTGCTAATGTTGATGGTCTGTGGTTAGCCATCTTGTCCTGTGTGTGAGAAACAAAAGCTCACTCACTTTAATAATTTCAGTCCGAGACAAAGATCTGAACAACAGCTTCATTTTATTTATACACCTATAGGTGGGTGCTTTGTCTAATTACCAGGTAAGGTAATGACAAAATGCACAGTATATCCCAAAAAACCCTTGCAATTTATACTGTTTTTTCCCATATGTTTTCCTTATTCCATTGTCTGTTCCCTGCTTCGCTTACGTCACTCATTTCCTTAAGACTTATCCCACAACTTCTGTTTATCCTGTCTTGTCCGTGACAAACTCTTATCTCTGACTCCCATAAGGGTGTTTGACGTCAGTCTACCGTAGGTTATTGATTAGGCATATCTTTTCTTCTATCAGCATCTATTTCCATCCAGAGGCCACTTTGACCTCTTTGATTAGGGCTTGTTCCTGTGTCTCCGAGTAGGGGAAAACAGATGTTTTCCTGTTTGCCCACACATCCACCATTGTTCTGTATTCACGTCT
>NC_057711.1:110998223-111003226 GCF_004010195.1 Chiloscyllium plagiosum | reverse complement strand
AGGGTTTGTTCCTGTGTCTCTGTGCAAGCGAGGAGAACAGATGTTTTCCTGTTTGCCCATATATCTACCATTGTTCTGTATTCACGTCTCATGCTAACATATCCTTTCATTTTGCTGAATATGTATTTTCTCATTCCTGTTCTGTATCAGAATTTATACTTGCAGAAATAACATTAATTCATTTATATCCCACATGTGTAACTTTTGTGTTACATTGTCTTTAGCTAACCTGTTATGATGCATTTTATTTCAAGCACACTTGTTCCTTTCTACAGAATGCTTACTTTTGAAATGGTTCATATCATGACATGGAGGTGCCAGTGTTGGACTGGGGTGGACAAAGTCAAAAGTTCCATGATACTTGGTTATAATCCAACAGGTTTCAAATAAACCTGTTGGATTATAGCCTAGTTCATATCAACACTCCTAAGCTTCCCCGACTCGCATGCTCTTTCTCTCTGGCTGAAAGCCAATTTGCCCCAGATACACACTGAGTAAAAAAATGCATCACAGTCTTTTTGAACTCTAGCTGAAACAAGCATGATCATTACCCTAGGCAGCTTGTCTAATTGTAGCTTGAACACTGTGTAAATATTGCAAATTACTACACTGAATCCAGAAACATGGAATGAACTTTCACTACAGCTCACCAAACAAGGTCACACAATTTAATCATTGGGCAGAAAGAGGAATTTGCAGAACTCAAAATTTGCCTCAGTGTCTAAGCAATCTAATTAGTCCCAACCTGATGTGCACTGGATAATTAATGTTAAGGGTTTATTATTTATATAGTATAACATATTTGCGTATCAGGTCAACTTTTTAATGTTGATTTGATTTGGAAGAATAATTTGATCTGGAGGAACTGCAGCATTTTGGGATAGTTCTTCTCCTTAGCTTGCTGCGCAACAATTTTCTGGGCTGTTACATCCGCTCCGGTGCCTGATCGCAGTACTTCTGTCTGGCTAATGCAAGATTGAATTTTACCAAAAATCAGCTAAGTCTCTCTTTCAAGGAGTTTGGAGGATTTCCCTCTGTCAGTTCTAGTGAGTGATCAGATCCAATTCTTCATCTTACTATTCACCCTTGCCTAAATGGTGCTGCTTTCACACTAAGTTACTCTCACCAGTGGAGAAATATCTTGCTGGTGCCAGGTTCATTTAGCATTCACACTGCTGGTGTCATTTTTCAACCCTACTATGTTAAATGCTACCAGCCTGATCTGAAATAACCCTCAGGTTACTAAAATGTCCATGTTCTAGAGCAATGCTGTAAGATGATCAATAAGCTTATGCACTCTGCAAGGATAAGTGCCACCATATACCCTGTGCTACCTCACTTATTTTAACTCTGCCATTGCACTCACTTCCCACTAAGTCTCATAGTCTATTATTCTCAATACCGCATGTAGCATCTTTGATCAATGGCTCTTACTCACACCATATCCCCAAATTAAAAATCCTTCCTGCTCTTTGCAGTTCCTACTCATTTACTTGGGACACTTCAATAAAGACTGATTGAATGACTAATCACCTCCTGATGAAGGGCTATTGCCCGAAACATTGATTTTGCTGCTCCTCGGATGCTGCCTGACTTGCTGTGCTTTTCCAGCACCACTCTAATCTAGACTCTGATCTCCAGCATTTGCAGTCCTCAATTTTGCCTGCCTGATCATAGTCCCCAATGACTGTTCATTGCTGCCAAACATGACAAGCTGCCTGGCTATCTTTTTGCAAGACAAAAGCAAGACAAGAAAAGGAAGAAGTGTTATGAACATCTAAGTGGACACAAAATAAATAAACTCTAATAAAGCAAGCAAAGAGTCCTGAGATCCACCCTACTCTAAGGCATGAGCTGGTGCTCCTGTTTGTAAGCAAAACTGCTTTGCAGCAGTAATCCAATGTAAGGTGTTGGTAGTGTCCAAAGTGCAGCATTTAGGTGCTGATCCATATGAAAAGTGAACGTCTAATGTGCCCTGATGAGGTGGTGAGGCTGGTGATAGGCCGATGCCAACCTCCATGGATATTGCATGGTTGCTGTCCATCGAATATGCCCTGATGTGTTGGAGAATGCTGGCCAAGGTGAAAAACCTGAGAAGATGCCTTCAAATTACAGCCGGTAGTTACCCACTCAGACCTTCACGTCAGGAGTTGTCATCTATCTTCTCTTCACTGCCTGGAAAAATAGCAATGTGAATCTAAATGAGGTGAGATTCAGTAATAATGAAACATTATTGCATGCACTGCTAACTATCGAGATCTTGTAAAGCTACCCACCAACTAGAGGAAAAATGCCTCATCTTCCACCTTGGGACTTTTCAATCACATGACATCAAAATCAACTTCACTAGTTTTCAAATCTCCTCTAACCCCTATCTCATTCAAGATCACACTCTCCAACTCAGTACCACCCTTTTGATTTGTCCTACCTGTCCATCTTCCTTCCCACCTTTCCACTCCACCTTCACCATCAACCTATCACAATTATCCCCCACCCGCATCCACCTATTACCTTCCCAGCTGCCATCCCATCACCCCCACTCCCTTCTTTATCTCTCATTTCCTCTTTCCCCTCCACATTCTAATGAAGAGCTTATGCCTGAAATATTGACTCCTCTGCTCCTCAGATGCTGCCTGAGCTACTGTGCTTTGCCAGTGCCACCCTTTTCGACTCTTGCTATTAAAACCTTCAGTAGAAAGATGAACTTTCTTTCCTTGATATCAAGAATCTCATTTTGTAATTCTTGTCATATTTTCCCAACTGACCTGTCATTGCCCAATTCATTCAGGGACTGAGAAGAAACTGCTCATTATTACTGTTCAGTCATGAAAGGGATTACGATGTCACCCCGAACTGCAATGCATCATCCCAAGTTTGCATTTTCCAGCAAGAATTGACCAAACTCCACCAGAAACAAGGTCCTGGTCAGCTACAATGTCTATTGCCGTCACCCACCCAACTAACATGTGTCAATTGTGCAAGGATATTCTTGGTCCATGGAGCTCATTCTGTCACTACACCATTGGGAATCTGAGATTCTATTGTATTTAAGTTGGAGGTATTCCAGCAATGATTTAGTGCAACATTAGCCTCTATTGCTCTGGAACATTTCTGAAGCATAGTTGGAAAATACAAACAGGAGAGGACCATCTAGCGCCTTGAGTCAGTTGTGCATTATAAATAGCTGTTAAGCTGTGTAATCCTTTCCATGAACTGCAGTCTGTATAATCATGTTTAGAAGATTTTTGTTGAGCAAAGTAGAATGTGAAAGAAAGAATTGTTTCATGTTTTTGGGAGCACAGAAGCAGCACACTTCAAAAAAACTTTGACAGCCATGAAGTACTTTTGAAAATTGGGAACATAGGAAACACAGCAACCAATTTTCCCACGGTAAGGTCCTTCAAACAGAAATGAGATAATGACTTGATGATCGATTTAATCTCTCTTGTTTGTTATGGAATTTTCATTCTGTTTTTATTCACTTGTGGGACATGAGCATTGCTAGCTGGCCAGCATTTGCTGCCTTTCCCTAGGTTCCCTCGAGAAGGCGATGGCAAGCTACCTTCTTGAACCATTGCAGTCCTGCAGGTAAATATGCAATGCTACTAGAGAGGGAAATTCAGGATTTTGACACAGCAATCATGAAGAAACTGCATATATTTCCAAAACAGGATCAAGAGTAAGTTGGAGGGGAACTTTCAGGTGGTATCGTTCCTGGGTCTCTGTGTGGCGAGAGGTCCTGGGTTCAAATCCTGGATGAGCCCCCAAACTGTTATGACATGGGGCAAACCATCCTGCTTAGTTTAAAACCAGCAACCCAGAAAAGAGTTATCCCATTCAGCAATCTGTGAAAATTCAAGTGGCCAAGAACTATTTAAAGTAATAATTAACAACTTTATTTCTTAAAGTATAACAGAGAATAATTAATTAACAACTATTTACAATTCCTTATGCTAACCTACCTGTTACCTTCCCTTCTATAATACTAGTCTGATAAAACTCCCAAATAAGACATACAAAACAAGACTTCTTTTCTCAAACCCAGGCAGCTTTTGGTTCTTCTATTTGAATCTTCTTGTGTCTTCTTTTCTTCTTAGGGATTCTGCTTCACAGGTTACTGATCAAAAAAGGTACTTTTAAGATAACTATTTTTCAGGCAGTCTTTTACCACTGGGGCTTGGCAGTTCCCCTCCCCCTGTTCTTTCTGAGTAAACTTTACCCACAGAGGCAAATTCTTTATAGAGATCAGGTACTAACTCCATACCCAGCCCTTGCCTAGGCTGTGCACTCTCTTGCAGTTCCTCAGCTCTTCTTGGGGTTTCCTTTACCACCTTCACTAATGCCACTGGCTTAGCTTCTTTTACCACATCTTTTTTTTCCACAGTGCCTTTCTTTAACGACCAGCACTGTGACTTTACGTGTCCCACCTTTTGGCAGTGAAAACACCTTTTTCCAGTGTCCTTCTGAAACCACTGGCACTGTGTCCCACTCCATTACAGTGAAAACACCTGAGGTCTTTGCCTCCTGTCCATCCTCTTGGGCTTCTTTAACCTGTAGTATAATTTTATCTGTGCTCCCCACTCTTGGTTTAGTTGAATAGGATCTCCCCTTCTCCCAACTTTTATCCCTCACAGGACGGAATTCTAGCTGGAAGCTTGTCTTATGCACCAACATGTACTCATCTGCTAATTCTGCTACCCTTCTCACTTCCTGAACTTTCCTCCATTTGAATCCTTACCATCACTGGAAGTGAGTTTTTAAACTCCTCAATCAGAATACAGGGGACCCTCGATTATCCGAATGTGCTGGGCAGGCACTATTTCGTTCGGATAATCAATTAAATGCCTTTCCTTTGGGGCTCGGAGTTTTAAAAGTCTGCTCCCCATTCAGGAGACTACAGCAGCACACAGCGCGCGAAGGTTCCCCCCCCAACTCCACCCTCAACTCCCCGCCCCCGACTCTGTGCAACACCTCCCACCCGCCCCTGCCCCCAACTCCGTGCA
>NC_057711.1:110944348-110995615 GCF_004010195.1 Chiloscyllium plagiosum | reverse complement strand
ACTCCGTGCAACACCTCCCCCAGCCCCCAAGCCCACCACCACCCCCACCCCCAACTCCGCACACAGCCACAGTCACACACACAACTTTTTGCTGCAATGTTTTGACAAGTTCCACGTTTGTCCTGTACCGGACAGTATTGGGGAGTTAATGTGGGGAAGGAGGGTTTAGTGTACACCCCTGTGTAGTACTAAAGGGAAAGTGTGGAGAGAGAGAGAGGGCAGGCACTCAGTCATTTGGAGACAGTACCTGTTTAATCACTGTAAACAAAAGACATGATCACTGTTGGAAATGTCTTTGATGTAATGTTTCCATCGAGCCCTCCAAATCTCCTTTGGATAATTGGTATACGGTTAATCGAGGTTCCTCTGTAATCTCACTTAGAGCCTTAAATGTCCGATCTATTTTCAATGCATGCACCCATCGATCAAAATGACTATGTTTAATTCTTTTGAACGCAACATAAGTCTGATCTGGTTCCTTCTTCGTGTTTCTGAACCACTGTCTATATGCTTCTGGTACCATTTCATAAGCACTTAAAATAACCTGTTTAACCTCTTCAAAATCTCTTGACCCTTCATCTGACAGTGCAGCAAATACCTCACTAGCTCTGCCTACCAGTTTAGTCTGAACTAGCATTCCCCATAAATCCTTGGACCTCTCCATCTTCCTCGCCAATTTTTCAAATGAAATAAATAAGGCTTCAACATCTTTCTCATCAAAATGTGGCAGAGTTTTGATATATTTACATATATCACTATCGTCCCTTTTAATTTCCATCTTGTTAACTTGACTTTGCTGACTAAGTCTCAACTTCTCAAGTTCAAATTCTCTCTCTTTTTGTCTCTCCCTTTCTTCTCTCTTTCTTTGCTCAGCTAAGAACTTTTTCTCTCTCTCTCTTTTCTCTCTCCCTTTTTCTTTTCTCTCTCTTTCCCTCACTCTCTCCCTTTTTATTTCCTCTCTCTCCCTTTGCTTATCTTCTAACTCCATTTTTCTCAACTGTAATTTAAGTTTTTCTACCTCTATTGCACTTGTCTGTTTCTCTGACACACCTAAGCATTTGAGTAACCCCTCTACAATTTCAGCTTTACTTTTGTCTTAGTTAAATCCAAATCTAACTTATTCGCTAATTCTAAAAGTATACCCTTTTTCTTTCCTTCTAAACTTTCTTGGCAAATTTGAGAATCCCAGAACCTCTTTAGCAATTTTAAGAGCCATTTTTCTCACCTTTAATTTAATCAACCACAAGTTACCATAACTAAACTAATTGTCTCACCTACATTGTATTTAAAGATTTAGGACACTAATTTGCAAGTGTTTAAATCTGCTGAGATTTTTCGAACCCACAAACCTATTCAAATCTGTCTAAACCAGTCCAAATCCTGGATGAGCCCCCAAACTATTATGGAATGGGGCAAACCCTCCTGCTTAATTTAAACCAGCAACACAGAAAAGATTTATTCCATGCAGTAATCTGTAAAATTCAGGTGGCCAAAAACTATTTAAAGTAAAAATTAACAACTTGACTTCTTAAAGTATAACAGAGAATAATTAACTAACAACTATTTACAATTGCTTACTCTAACCTATTTGTTACCTTTCCTTCTATAATACTAGTTGGATAAAACTCCCAATTAAGATTTACAAAATAAGACTTCTTAACAAAACCAGGCATCTTTCAGTTCTTCTATATGAATCTTCCTGTGACTTCTTTTCTTTTTCACAAATTACTGATTGAGAAAGGTACTTTTAAGAGGGCTATTTTTCAGGCAATCTTTTACCACTGGGGCTTGGCAGTTCTCTTCCCAACTGTTCAATTTTCCCTGGTCTTATACCCCAAAGCATTGGATTGTGTCATTGGCTTTTAAGATTGTCAATATACTCAATTCACAGTTGATTGGAATTTGTTTTTTTGGGGGCTATAATGTAAACTGATTGGCCTAATTCAAATCTGTTCTGTCGTTTCCAGGTGACAATTACCCCAGTAGCTGGAGCACATGTTACATTGTGTCTTATTGAGAACACTTGGTACTGTCACTGCTAGCTTTTAACTATCTTTAAAGATATAGATCATCCACATCTTCATAACACATGGTTCTCCAGATCATTAGCTGAATTTCTGTATTTATAGTCTAGTGATACACCACTAGGCCATTACCTCCCCTTGACAGTTCATCAGGATTAACTCCACTGCTATTTTTTTGAACAGTGCTGTGTAATATTTTGCCCGGGAGGGCAAATTAAGTCTCAGTTTAATGATTTATTCAAACAATGGTAGCACAGATAGTGTACGACTCTCTCAATTACCACACTGTAACTTCAGTCTAGATTAGGTGCTTAAGTCTGTGGAAAGAGATTTAAACCCACAAGATCCAGACAGTGAGGTGAGAGTGTCTCTACATTCACAAAGCCTTCATGGTCATCTACTTTCAGTGTTTTGTTACGATAACTGCCTGAAATTTGTATTCATCTGCTTATTTTAAATGTTGAAGAAACACAAAGCTACATAGCTAATACCATTTGCTAAAGGTGATAAAGGCATTAATTTCACCTGACCAGTGATAACTGCTCTCCAGCAAACCATTCAAAACCATCTATACATACATAGAATCCGAATCGTGCAGATAGAGGTCATTCAGCCCATTGAGTCTGCATCAACCCTCTAAACTGCATCCCACCTAGACCCCCCACACATCACTGTAAGCCTGCGGTTACCATGGTGAATCTGCCTAGCCTGGACACTACGGGGCAACTTAGTACGGCCAATCCACTTACCCTGCAAACCTTTGGACTGTGGGAGAAAACTGCGGCACCCAGCAGAAACGCACGCAGACACAGGTAGAACGTGCACACTCTACGCAGACAGTCACCCAAGGCCGGAATCAAACCTGGATCCCTGGCTCTGTGAGGCAGCAGTGCTAACCACTGTGCCACCCAACATGAACTGTTCAATCAATTTTACTCAGCAAATAATTTTATACGGAAAGTGCAGCTTTAAGTCCAGCACATGGCCCTGTTCTTTTTAAAAGAGATGCAATTATTTTTGAACTGTTCGATCTGAGGATCCTTTCAGCATTTCTGTTTGTTTCAGCATCAGGGCAAACGTTTGAACAGATTACAGATCATGAACAGTAACTTGGCAGAAAAACAGCAGTTAAATTTGCAGGTACGACTGGTTTTATCCAAATATCCTCATCTGTGCATCGGCAAAGCTGAGGCGGGTGGCTAAGGAAAATCACAACTGAAGTTGCAGAATTCAATACCTAAAACAGTGACAATAATTCCATGTAATAAAGCAGAACTGCTTGGAGTGTATCATTCTTTCTGAATTCTGTAACAGAAGAGCGAACATTGACATAAACATACAGATCTATATTTAAACCTAATTTAATTTCAATTTACATTCACCCATGTGAATATTTACAATTACTTAATTATTTCCCACTGAGCATATTATAACGAGGCCAAGTGGCAGCCTCAATTACACAACTGGGGCAAGATTGATTGCTCACTTCCATGTCCCCATCCTTCCTCAGCTACCAGCTTGATCAGTATTCCAAACTCACAGGGCAACAATCTGGCTTACACTGTATCTTTATTGAGGCTAGAAGCCTGCTGTAAGTGACTATGGCAAAACAGGAGGCACATTTGTACAGTGTGGCATTGTCCTAACATCCCCGTTTTTATTTGAACATACAAAAATTTGCATCCATTATCATTTACACTTTGAGTCATTCAAGTTATCCACTCTTTATATAATTATTTGTGTGCATGCATAATGTGTTATGTCATCATGCTCTGGACATGCTTTGCACACATTGGGCAAGCTCTACCCAGCCTCCATACAATATGGGCATTGGCAAATCACTGGAAATCCGGGTAAGATCAGCAAAAATGGTAGTCTCAAAGTCAAGAAGAGAACGTTCAATTCTTCAACAAGTTTTGAACAGTGAGATGAGAATCTGGTTAATGAGCAGAAAGAGACCTAATTACAGCCATTCACATCCATTAGCAGTCTTTCTAACTGGCTGCCTGCAGTTAAGGAACAGCTTCTCTAAATGTGTGTATGTGCCTGTGATTCAACTTTGTCTACCCTCGTCTGACACTGGCACCTTCACATCATGCCTGTGATTGCAACAGTGTGCCTAATAATTCCTTTCCATCGTGTTCGATTGAGGTGACCACTGCACTATCACATGTTGAGAAGGTTGAAGGCTTGCAACCTGACTGCCTCTCCAATGCTCAACTTTGGAAATTAAGCTCTCTGCATATTCACCCTCACTTTGTCACTCATACCTGCTACTAAGTCTGGTTTCAGTAGCATTTTACTATTGGAAGAAATGTCTGTGTACAGAATGCCATTAGCCTTTGTACTTGACAACTCTCTATGCCTTGAATAGGTGTGTTTCTCCACTAGAGAATTCATTTTTATACATCTGTGCAGGATTTTCTCAGTTTCTTTTTGATTCCTTTGCCAATTTGCGCTGTTACTTCTGCCTCTCCACTTAATTGGGGATAGTATGGAAATGATGTGTGATCAATGTACCAATCTTTCATGAAACAATTGGATTGTTCATTCATGAACTGAGGGCCATTGTCACTCATCACAACATCTGAAATCTCTCCAGTAGTCATTAAAGTCAGCAGGTCCATCATCCAATGGTCAAAATAGCAGTCTAAGATGATAAGATAATAATTTCCTCCAGAATCAAAGAGATTTACTTCCAGCTTCATTTGAGGTGTGTTTAGGGATGTCAAGAATCTATGGTGGCTTTCTATCTTGCTTACTTTGGTACTCATTACAAACAGTCCACTGACTGATGTAGTCCTTGATTTCATTGTTCATTAGAACACTTCTCTTGTCTTCCTCAGATTCAAGTAAATTCCCAAGTTTGCACAGATGTGCTTTAGATTGAGAGAACATGAAAGCAGGAATAGGCAATTCGGTCCTTTGAGCCTACTCAACCGTACAATATTATTATAGATGGCAATCCAACTCAGTAACCTGAACCTGCTTTGTTCCTTTGATCTTCCTAGTCCTTCACGAAATCATTCAGTGTTTTTGCCCCAACCGCTTTCTGTAGCAGAGAGAATGCCATCGGCTGACTTAGGGAGTGCTGCTCTTGGTAGGATGCCAGCTGGGTACATCTGTTTCGCTTCCTTGTCATGTCCAGGTGATATCTCTGTAACTAGAGAAAATATTCCTTGCAGACACCTTGGAGCAGATAGTAACAATTTGAGGAAATGCTTTGAATCAGTTTATGGTCATATTCAACTGGTACTTTATCTCTTGCAAGTCAGCATTGTTCACAATGTTCACAAACAAATACAAAGGGGAGGCATTATTTCTTAATCTGAGTACACCACATTAACAGCTTGGATATAAATGCAACAGGTTTTCTTGCTGCACCATGGTTTCTCCTGATCTTTTTAGCTGGCACCACCTTGTGGGGCGAATTTATCACTTAATCGAATTACCTGAGCTCTGGTGAGCTGTAATTAGTTGCCTGAAATTAGTGAACACTGTTTCTTTTTCTGTGCCTCTGTACCATTGCACGTCCTTGGAAGAGAGTTGGCAAATTGGTAAAGAATTCAGCTAAAGATTTAACATATCTTTGTACTTTTTACTGTTTTTATACCTGTTGGTTTCTGTATTGCTGCTACTGCACTCATTTTTTTCGGGATCTGAACAATGAGCATTTGCTGTCAGTACATAGAGAACGTAATTGACTAAAGGCAGCTTTCATCACAATTTTTTCTTGTTCATTTTCAGGTTCACCTGGTAAGCCCTGTCCAGCAGTTGCACTAGATTTTCATGGCCATCAGCAATGGCTTCTTTCACTGTGCCTTACCATATCCATAAACTAGCAGATCATCACTATAGCTTCCACTCAAGGAGGATCGCTAACAATCACATGCTGTCTGTGCTGATACTCCTCTGCAGCTGTGGAAATGTCAAAAGGCATTCACAATCAGCTACATCATCCGAGTAGCATCCATAATATAACTATAAAGCTGCTGCTTTCAGCTAACTTCATTTGTCAGTAACGATCCTTCACACCTTGGGCTATGGAAAATGGTGTCTTGACAAGTGACAAAATTCCTTTAATGATTAGCATGTGGCAATGAGATCTCCTCAGAGTTTTATTTACATCTTTACAACAATGTGTATTCTCAGACTGCTACCATGCTGCCAATCTACTCTGTAGGAGTTATCCTTTTCTTTGTTATTCCCTTTTATTCACATTTTTCTATCTTGGCTTGCAGTCTTACCTTAAGGGCATTTCCTTTGCAGATTTGAAATGGTAATTTTCAGGAAGACATTCTAAACCTGTAAACACACTGTTTTTTACTCTGTGCCTCTATACCACTGCACTTCCTTGGAAGAGAGTTGGCAAATTGGTAAAGAATTTAGCTAAAGATTTGACATATATTTGTACTTAGGTGTAATCAAGAATTGTATTATAAATCTCATTTGGTATTTGAGGATTATCAGTCCGAGCTTTAGACTCCCTCTGAGATGAGTGACCTTTGCTTGCTATGATATGAAACTCCAGATCTTCATTCTTTTCATTACATTGGACTAACAGAGTAATTAGTATGGTGTTAGCACATAGCCTCACTTTTAATTCTGCAGGTTTGTTTTAGAATTCAAGCAGATCTATGAAAATCATTATGTTGTATTAAGTATCATTGTCTTCCTTAGACATTGTGTTGACTGGACATACTCCTTCTACATGGCCACTTCCACAGCCACTTCCGCCCCTCACAATTCCTCATGCACCACGTGACATCACCTCCGCTCCTTATATCATCACTGATGTCACACACTCAGTGACTTCTACCCCCTCCCCCCACTGCCGTGTTCGCCACCACTTCCCCTATAGATCCCACTGTCACCATCCCCGCGCCCCAGAACCCGGAGGGGAACACCACCGCTACTCATGACTCCACCCTCATTCCCCCTACCACTACACCCACTCCAGTTACAGACTCAGCTCCCACTCCCAGCTCCACACCTACACCAGGTCCTAGCTCCCAGCCCTGCCGAGTTTTCACCATTCCCCCGACCTCTCCCTCACTGAGGACAAACGATCAGTCCTTAGCAAAGGCCTCACCTTCATCCCCCTCCACCCATGCATCAATGAATTTAATATATGCCATGACGTCAAACACTTATTCCGCTGCCTCCGCCTCCCAATCTTACTTTTACAATCAGGACTCCCGTCAACCTTCTGAGGACCCCTTCACCCACCTCCAGCACACTCCATCCATCTGGACACCCCACGCTGGCCTATTACCCGCCTTCGGTCCCTTCATTTCCAACCGCCTCAATCTGTCCACCGCACCTTCCCCACTCCAACCTCTCACCCTCACAACGCGCAGCCCTCCACTCCCTCTGCTCCAATCCCAACCTCACCATCAAACCAGCAGATAAAGGGGGTGCAGTGGTAATTTGGCGCACTGACCTCTACACCACTGAAACCAGACACCAACTCGAAGACACCTCCTCCTACCGCCCCCTCGACCATGACCCCACTCCCCCATCACCAAACTGTCATCTTCCAGGCCATACAGAACCTCATCACTTCAGGAGGTCTCCCATCCACAGCTTCCAATCTCATAGTCTGGGAACCCCGCACTGCCCGATTCTACTTCCTTCCCAAGATTCACAAACCTGACCACCCTGGCTGATCCATGGCCTCGGCATGTTCCTGCCCCACCGAACTCATCCCTACTCACCTTGACACTGTCCTATCCCCCCTAGTCAAGGAGCTCCCCACATACGTTCGAGACACCACCCACACCCTCCACCTCCTCCAAGACTTCCGTTTCCCCGGCCCCCAAGGCCTCATCTTCACCATGGATATCCAATCCCTCTAAACCTCCATCCACCATGACCAGGGCCTCCAAGGCCTCTGTTTCTTCCTTTCCCGACGTCCTCAACAGTACCCTTTCCACCGACACTCTCATTCGTTTGGCTGAACTTGTCCTCACCCTTAACAATTTCTCCTTCGAATCCTCACACTTCCTCCAGACCAAAGGGGTAGCCATGGGCACCTGTATGGGCGCCAACTATGCCTGTCTCTTTGTTGGCTACGTGGAACAGTCCATCTTCTGTAGTTACACCGGCACCACTCCCCTCCTCTTCCTCCGCTACATTGATGACTGCATTGGTGCCACCTCGTGCTCCCGCGAGGAGGTTGAGCAATTCATCAACTTCACCAACACATTCCACCCTGACCTTAAATTTACCTGGACCATCTCTGACACCTCCCTCCTCTTCCTGGACCTCTCCATCTCCATTAATGACGACCGACTTGACACCGACATTTTTTACAAACCCACTGACTCCCACAGCTACCTGGATTATACCTCTTCCCACCCTACCTCCTGCAAAATGCCATCCCGTATTCCCAATTCCTCCGCCTCCGCCGTATCTGCTCCCAGGAGGACCAGTTCCACCACAGAACACACCAGATGGCCTCCTTTAGAGACTGCAATTTCCCTTCCCACATGGTTAAAGATGCCCTCCAACGCATCTCGTTCAACAGCCTGCCCCTCCGCCCTCAAACCTCACCTCTCCAACCATAACAAGGACAGAACCCCCCTGGTGCTCACCTTCCACCCTACCAACCTTCGCATAAACCACATCATATGACGACATTTCCGCCACCTCCAAATGGACCCCACCACTAGGGATATATTTCACTCCCCACCCCTTTCCGCCTTCCACAAAGACCGGTCCCTCTGTGATCACTTGGTCAGGTCCATGCCCCCCTACAACCCACCCTCCCATCCTGGCACCCTCTCCTGACTCCGCAGGAATTGCAAAACCTGCGCCCACACCTCCGCCCTCAACTCCACCCAAGGCCTCAAAGGAGCTTTCCACAGCCATCATAGTTTTACCTGCACATCCACCAATATCATTTATTGTATCCGTTGCTCCTGATGTGGTCTCCTCTACATTGGGGAGACTGGACGTCTCCTTGCAGAGTGCTTTAGGGAACATCTCCGGGACACTCGCACCAATCAACCCCACCGCCCCGTGGCCCAATATTTCAACTCCCCCTCCCACTCTGCCGAGGACATGCAGGTCCTGGGCCTCCTCCACCACTGCTCCCTCACCACCCGACACCTGGAGGAAGACCACCTCATCTTCTGCCTCAGAACACTTCAACCCCATGGCATCAATGTGGACTTCACCAGCTTCCTCATTTCCCCTTCCCTAACTCACCCCAGCTCCAACCTTCCAGCTCAGCACCATCCCCATGACCTGTACTACCTGCCTATCTTCCTTTCCACCTATCCACCTATTGTACTCTATGCTACTTTCTCCCCACCCCCCCTCCCCCTCTCATTTATCTCTCCACTCTGCAGGCACCCTGCTTCTATTCCTGATGAAGGGCTTTTGCCCGAAGCATCAATTTCCCTGCTCCTCGGATGCTGCCTGACCTGCTGTGCTTTTCCAGCACCACTCTAATCTAGCTCTGGTTTCCGGCATCTGCAGTCCTTGTTTTTACCTATACTCCTACTAAAGCTGTCTTTCCAACATTCACATTCCATTTCCCACTTACCAAACTGTGTAAGTTGTTAGAGAGGTTCTGAGGGACACGACTTACATGCATTTGGAAAAGTAAAGACCAATTATAGATATTCAACATGGCTTTGTGCGGGAAATTGTGTGTCACTAACTTGATTGAATTTTTTGCAGAAGTGGCAAAGAAGATTGTTGAAGGCAGAGCAGTAGATGGTGTCTGTATAGACTTCAGCAAAGCATTCAACAAGGTTTCGCATGGTAGACTGGTTAATAAGGTTAGATAACATGGGATCCAGCACAGCTAGCCAACTGAATACAAAATTAGCTTGACGGTGGGAGAAAGAGGGTGATGGCAGAGAGTTGTGTTTTTAGACTGGAGATCTGTGATCAATGGTGTCCCACAAGAATCAGCTGAGTCCATTGTTGTTCATCATTTATATAAATGATTGGTTAGCAAGTTTGCAGATGACACCAAAATAGATGGTGTAATGGACAATGAAGAAGATTATCTCAAACTACAATAAGACCTTGATCAGATGGGCCAATGGGCTGAGGAGGAGCAAATGGAGTTTAATTTTGATAAATGTGAGGCGCTGTATTTTGTTAAGGCAGGATGTACACAGTTAATGGTAGGGCCCAGGCATGTATTGCCTAACGAAGAGACATTGGGGTGCATATGCATAGTTCCTTGATAGTGGAATCGCAGTTAGACAGAGTGTGAAGAAGGCGTTGCCTTCATTGGTCATAATATTGAGTATAAGAGTTCAGATGTTGCAGCTATACAGAACATTGTTAGGCCACTTTGAAAGACTGCATTCAATTCTGGTCACCCTTCTACAGGAAGGGATCTATTAAACTTGAGAAGGTGCAGAAACGATTTACTATAGGTTGCTGAAATGGAAGGTTTCAGCTACAGGGAGAGGTTGAATAAAACTGGGCCTTTTCCCCTGGAGTATCAGAGGCTGAGATGTGACACTATAGAGGTTTATAAAATCAAGAGGGGCATGGGTAGGGTGAATAGCCAATGTCTTTTCCCTGGGGTGGGCAAGTCCAAAACTAGAGAGCATAGATTTATGGTGAGAGGGGAAAGATTTAAAAAGAACCTGAGGGGTAACTTTTACACACAGAGGGTGGTGCATATATGGAACCAGCTGCCAGAGGAACTGGTGGAGGTGGGTACAATTACAACATTTAAAAGGCATCTGAATGGGTATATGAATATGAAGGGTTTAGAGGGATATGGGACAAATGCTGGCAAATGGGACTAGGTCAGGTTGGGATGTCTAATTGGCTCAGATGAGTTGGACTGAAGGGTCTGTTTCTTATGCTGTCTGACTTTATGATTCTATAACTATTTGTATGGTGTGGAGTAATTCATCATAATCTACAACTGATATCTCTCCAGTGGCCATCTGAACCTGCTTTCTATATTTCATTTTAGCCAAACATGTGTGTGCAAAGTTATTGAGTTACTTGCAGTGAGAACACTGCTTTCCCCACAC
The DNA here is from genome assembly GCF_004010195.1 of Chiloscyllium plagiosum. Lineage (NCBI taxonomy): Eukaryota > Metazoa > Chordata > Chondrichthyes > Orectolobiformes > Hemiscylliidae > Chiloscyllium > Chiloscyllium plagiosum. The sequence goes on along the minus strand of NC_057711.1, from coordinate 110,984,574 downwards.
TAGAAATGTTTTCTTCCCCATTGTGTGATGTCCTCAGCAGTACTTGTATCCTACTTATTTTTTGTGATTTTTCTGTCGTTCTGTTTTGGCCTGGAATGCCTATCAACGCAATATAAGCCCTGGGTTTGTTTAGCCATGCATATGTTCTATCTTCTGATTTATAACCTCAGCACTTCTGTACAAGTCAAGAGAAAGTTTCTCGTCTGGTAGAAGGTGTGCTCTCGCTGCAGGATTATTTATGCCTTATTCAGTCCTTTCTTTAAGTCGATCATCTTTCAGTTGTGCAAATTCTTAAAAATCAGTCAGTTGTATTAATGTTATCAGATATTGATCAATGGACTTTTTCTCTCATTGGGCTGTAATGTTGAACACGTTTTGAACATATCACTTATCATTTCCATTCAGATAGGGTTCAAAGTATACCTTAAAGACTTTCAAAATTTCAGCTGTCCTTTTTTAGTGATATTTGAATTAGAATATTCTTTGCAACAGTGTCAGCCAGTGATAAAAGTGTGGCAACCTGTAGGCTGCTATAGTTTGTTCATTATTTGTCATCATTTTATAATTCACCTTCGTAAGTGGAAAAACTGCAATTTTGCATCATACCGCCTTTTGTTTCGACAGGCATTGAGAGAGGAAAACTTGAAGCCGTTGTACTATACTCAGTGCTTTCAGATGTGTCTTTCTTCTTTGTTCCTCTGTGTGGTTTTTTTTAGATTTCAGTAGCTCTAAATTTTCCTGTGTTCTTTTTTCAGTAGCGATGCTTCTATACAACTCTTTAATAACCAATCTGAACAGAACGTTGATCCCACATTACAAACTGCACAGGACAACTGTCTAGCTTGTATTATAGAAATGGCAACCTGGTGAGCCAACAAACAAGACACCCAACAAACACAAGAGTTATGGGACAATCCTGTAAAGTATGGGCCAGTTGTTCTCCCTGCGTGATGGAATGAACTAATGTAGATACATTGGAGTAAGTTTTACTTGGGCCCACCATTCTAGGTGCAGAACAGGAACTGGGCATCACCTCTGCTTTGTGACTTCTTTTTGCAGGTACCCACATATATTTTGTTAAAATTTAAAGTGATGGTAGACCACATGGGAGGCAGTGATAGTGTAGTAGGAGAAGCTTTTCTCTGGGGAGACCCACTGACAGCTATGCTGCAGCAATGGGTGGGTTATAACAGGGCCTTGGGAGGCTGTGCACCATGGACACAATATTCCTCCTCCACCACAACAACACTAGACTTGTGGAGGGCTCAAATGTAGAACAGGTGTTTTTCAAATGTAAACTTCACCCATATGCAATACATTAGTTTCCCTTTGTTCATTTGTGCATCATCATTTGGAGGTGCCAGTGTTGGACTGGGGTGTACAAAGTTAAAAATCACAAAACACCAGGTTATAGTCCAACAGGTTTATTTGGAAGCATCAGCTTTCGAAGCGCTGCTCCTTCATCACACAACCACCTGATGAAGGAGCGGTACTCTGAAAGCTGATGCTTCCAAATAAACCTGTTGGAGTATAACCTGGTGTTGTGTGATTTTTAACTTTGTGCAGCATTGTTCTTTGTTCTGATAAGCAGAGACAGCAAAGCTTCATTCGTAGAAATTCAAGGAATCCCTACAGAGGCAATTCAGCCAATCAAATACACCAACCCTTCGAAGAGCATCGCGCCCAGATCCAGCCCTGTACCCTACCCTGTCAACTCACATCTACCATGGCTGATCCATCGAGCCTGCACATCTTTGAACTGTGGGAGAAACCTAGAGCACCCAATGGAAACTGATGCAGACATGGGGAGAAGGTGCAAACTCCACACAGTGACTCAAGGCTGGATTCAAACCTGGGTCTCTGGCGCTGTGAGGCAGCAGTGCTAACCACCATGCCACCAGCCAGCCTGTAATGTACTAGCACACCTCACAGTTGGAATGCATTTATGTTTACAGAGATTCAGGAATATTTTCACTATTGTGGAAGAAATTATGTTGTTTTTTTTGTTTACTCTTTATTGCATATTCTAGTGAGCATCTAGTATTATATTCATTACTCTGTGGGTCATGACTGAACTTGCAGGCTCAATTGTAGCAGGCATTGTCAGAGATCTCTCTCAGCAGTGACTATTGAAGTGTTCTAGGTGAACTCGAGCCCTGAAATGACTGCGGCAGCCAATAATGCAAGATGGACACATACATGGACAGTACTAACACGACCTTTTAAGTCCCTCATTTTATCTTCATTGACTGACCATCGACTACTCCCAACCTAATCTAGGATTCTAGACTCTTCCTCCTTCACTGCTCCCTGACATTGACCTCATTCATCCTCGAGCTTCTTTTGAATCCCATGTGCAGATCCCTGAGTCCAATCCACACCCTCTCTCTCTCACTACAGGACTTTTGACCCAACTGAGCCTCATTCTCTCTCTCTCATGTGCCACAGAGTTTAACAAGGAATACTGTCTACTTCATAAACAATTGGTCATAGCTGGATGGTGCATGCCACCTTTAAACAGATGTGAACTGGATGCAACAGAATTATTGTGTATCATTCCTTTTATCTTGAAAGTGGGATCACATAAAAGAATATTTCAGGCTAATGGGTATTCGTGGTGTGTAAATATATTACAAGGACAAATCCACCATAGGTCAGTGTAAGGCTAACACATCACCGAGTAAATATCTCGATATCTCACTGTCAGGAAATCAAAATGCCACACTCCATCTGATTCAGTGATCCTGCACAACACATGTCCAATTAAAAAAAAAGGTCTCTCATTGCACGGTATTAGTGTCCCTATCTCTGAGCCAGGGCGCCTAGGTTCTACACCGACCTGCTGCAGAGGCATGTCATAACATGTCTGAACAAGTTGATTAGAAAATGCATTTTTTTACAAAAAACATAGTGTGAATGTACACACGCACACAACAACACATGGATTTATTCTTGAAATGAAAAATGTAGAGATCCATGGAGTAAAGGCATAGGAACCTAAGAACAGGAATTGCCCTCTAGCTGATTGCACCATTCAGTGAGTTCACGGCTGATCTGCAGTCTATCTCCAACTACCTGCCTTTGGCCCTTATACGTAAATACTGCTGCTTCGCAAAAATTCACCTATCTCAAAATTAGCAACTGATCTAGCATCCACCGTCATTTGTTGACGAAATTTTCAAAAATTGGCCACCCTGTCCTGAAAGGCCTAGCCCTAATTCTCAGACTACGCTCCTTCATTCTAGATGTGGGGGGGCATGAAACTAATTGGATAGTTTTCAAACGTGGGCTTGACGGGCCAAATGGCTCTGCACTCTTACATGCTTTGATTCTACAGCACAGGACACAAATATGATTCAAGACTTATTTGCACTCCTCAGTCAGTTATTACAGCAAGCTGTTACATTTCTGTTGTGCATATTCAATAAAGCTGCAGGGAAAAGGTTCAGAAAAGAACATCGTTTTTCCCAGAACTTCATGGTTGTAATGGTTTGTCATAAATCTAAAGGCAAGAAAAAAGTCACTAAAATTCAAAAGCATCGACTGCTGTAAAGTTGCTCTTGAAGAATCAAATTTTTCTCCATCTGATCTCCTGTAAAACTCTAACACGCTTCGTCTTTGTGGCTGCTTTGCAATCCATCTGCTCAGGTAATATTAATCTTTACAGTTCAGTGACTTGGCCTAATCAATTTGTGTCCATCATAATGACCCATAGCAGCACAGACGTCCATTTTAGCCGCAGGGCTGGCTTATGTGATGAGGTTCTCTAATCTGATGAATGCATTACATTGGGAAAGATAATGAAGGAATTGCTACCATATTTCTTTGAAAACGAGGGCCAATTCAAATATGCCACTTCAAAACTGCCATGGGGGAAATTTCTTGTTGATGAACAGCTTGAAATTTTGTGGTGTCCTTTATTTCTTTGTCCTGCCATCAAAAATTAGACATTCTTGAACTGTAATAGCATATCTATAAATTGCACAATAGATCACTGGAAATCAAAATGACTATTTAAGCAGGGGTAGCTAGGAGGCACTTGAATACAACAATAAAATGTCCAAAGATTTCCCTTTGCTGCTTAATGGGCTCCATTTTGCAGTCAAAGTATCAGTGTGATTAACAGCACTCACCATTACGAAAGCACAAAACATATTCCATTCACTGTCCATACAGCGTAAAATCCTGCCCATTTAAATTACTTCTAGCCTAGTGCTGTAGGGGATAATTGAATATCAGGAAGTGAGTGGACTTTGAGCAAAGGTAACAAGGGTATGAAACACAACAAAATATGGACAGGGCTAGATATATATTTTATACACAAACTTTGCTCGGTATAATCTGTATAGAATGAACTCTCTGTCAAAAATTTAAAGTTTAGATTATGGGAGGCATAGTCTTATTGATTTTCACTGGCTACAGTTCTGCCAATGCCTGAACTTCAATGATGGAGTTTCCAAATTGCTTCATACCTTGTCTCTCTTTAGCTCTGCAACCTTCAACAGCACAACATCGCTCTGCGATCTCTGTATTCCACCAATTCCAAATATAGGTTTGAACAGCTACTGAAGGATAGATGTTAGTATGAAGTAATCCTTGCAGGTTGACATTATTTACAGGTACTAAGCTCATACTCACTGGCTGACAGAATTGCTAGATTATCCAAACACAGCAAGATGCATGAAGAAGTGAGGATTTCTCCATGCCCCAAGGAAATGCTCAGGTTTCTATTAATTTTGTTTGGCATATGGCAGAAAAGGCCATTGGCACAGATAGCATATTACAGGAAGAGCTGATGCACCTAGAAAGACCATGCACTTACCCAAACAGACTGCACACAAAGAGTACCTTCAAGCCATAGTAAAGGCCATCTGGTACTTCACCATAGAGGATACATGAAATGATTGACAAATCAAAATCTGATGATATGCACAATGAGACAGAGTGCTGAACACAGGTTTCACCACTGTCAATCTCATGGAAAACGTCATGTCATCACACCATTTGATGTGTTCACAAAAGCTCAAATTATCTGTCCTCGAAAGCTAGTGACTATTTGTTACCTGCTAAGGTTTAAACAGGGCAATGACCCCTGAAAACATACATGCACATTGAAATGTGAAGCCCATGACAAAAACTATGGGTGTAAAACTTACAGCATACATCTGTCCACTAATTCCATGTGTAAGATCAACATTTATGATTTGACTTTGCTTTTAGTCAGCTGTCTTAATATTACTTACTGTGGCTTCATGTCAAATTTTGACTGATAACTCTCCTTTGAAATGCTTTGCAACATTTTAATACATTGGAGAATTTATAAATGAAGGATGTTAAAGTCTTAAATTCAAATGGAGTACATTTTAAAGATAAGCTATGCTTGACTCTGGACTGAATTTGAACTAAGATCCACTTAAGCTATTTTAAACTATGCCACACCCAGTTCTGATTGCCATTTTAGTGACAAAAGGCAAATGTAGCCTCGCAATGCCTCAGAACATCTAGTACAAATATAAAATACGTACATTAGGAGTAGAAGTAGGATGATTGACCCCTCCAGCCTTTTCCATCATTCAGTGAGATCAAGATTGATCTATTTGTGTTTTGAATTCCACATTCTCATCTGCCCTGATAACCTTTGATTCCCCTGCCTAACAAGAATCTATCCACTTCCATCACAAAAACATTCACTGATCCCACCACCACTGCCTTTTGAACAGCCTTCCCTGTACACTCAAAAGAATTCTTCAATTTTAAGACAGCATTCCCTAATACTCATCCATGGGAGAAAACATTTTTTCTTTGTTTGCTTTTGTTAAGACACTAGGACTTTATACACTTCAATCAAATTACCCCTCAGTTTTCTAAACTCCAGTGGAAATAACCCCACCTCTCCTGCCCATCAAGGTAATATAATCTTCTCACTTCACATATCAAATTAGTAATCTGACTCTAATCTGCCCTGAATGCATTCACTTCCTTCCTAAATAAGAGGACTGAAACTGCATGTAGTAATGAGATTTGGTGTTACCAATTCCCTGTATAACTGAAACACAATATCCTTACTTGAATTCAATTTCTCTTATACTAAGTGACAGTATTTCATTAGCCTCCTTGGTGATATTCTATACCTGCAAGCTAAACTTTTTCTGACTAATGCATTGGACCATCTAGAATCTGGAATGCTGGAGTCATTCTCTGTTTAAGTAATATTCTGCTCATTTATTCTTCCTGCTAAAGCGAAAATCTTCAGATTTTCACACATTACAATCCATCTACCAGATTTTTGTTCACTCAATCAACCTATTCATATCCATACAATGCAACTCCTAATGTCTTCTTCACAACACATTTGCTACCAACTTTATGTCATTTATGAATTCATGCCTTCACTTGGTGACTGCCAAACTCCAAAGTGCAAGTAATCCAGTTTGTATACAGGCTCCCCTTTATCCAGAACACGTGTTAATCCTGCAAAGAAATCAAATGAATTGGGTAAATGTGATTTCCCTTTCATGAGACCATGTTGTCTCTTCCTTAGAGCCTCGCGTTTTTCTCAGTGCCCAAAAATAACCTCCTCACTTATTGATTCTAACCTTCATTTTGAAAGATGTCAAATTCAGTAGCCTACAGTTTGCTGTTTGCCTTCTCGTTTTGTGAATAGCAGTGTTGTAATTGCTACTTTTCAATTTGGTAGACCCTTTCCTGAATCTGGAAAATATTGAAAAATTAACAATTTGTCTACAACATTGTAAGGTAAAAACAATGACTGCAGATGCTGGAAACCAGATTCTGGATCAGTGGTGCTGGAAGAGCACAGCAATTCAGGCAGCATCCGAGGACAGGCAAAATCGACGTTTCGGGCAAAAGCCCTTCATCAGGAATCAACATTGTAAGCCACCTCTTTTAATACACACTTGTCAGCCCTTAGGTCCATCCATTTGCTTAGTACCCATTCCCTTGTGGTTGTAATTTTGCGAAGTTTCTTCTTCTTTTCCACCTCCTAGTTTGCTGGAATGGTTTTTGTATCCTCTGTAGTGAAGATAGAATGTTCATTCGCCATTTCCTTTTAATCCACTACTACCTCCTCATTCTCTCTCTCTAGAAGATTGACACTCACTGTATTTACTCTGTTCCTTATTTTTGCAAGCTTTCCACAATCTCTAATTGTCCCAATTTATGTTTTAGTCATTCTCCAACATTTTAATACTGTGACAAATCATCTGACTTGCCACTTGGCTTTGTGCAGTTCTTTGCTTCTTCCATACGTTTAATGTCTTCCTTGATGTCTTCACTTAACCATGCTGGGTCTGTCGATTAATTTTTTGTTACAGTATGAATATGCTTATCTTGACTATTCCAAAATATCTCCTTAAATATTAGACACCACATCTCTTAGTAATTTATTTCAGTAAGCTCACCCTTCATGTCCACATTCAAATGCTCCTTATTTAAATTTAATGTACTAGTATTAGACCCAATCTTCTCTCTTTCAAACCAGATGTGTTATGGACCAGACCAAACCACTACCCCCGCCCCTCCTAAATCTGTTAAGAGGAAGGTCTAAACTGTTCTTATTTTAAAGACAAGTGCCAGGTGTTATGCTCCAGATTCAATTCAACTGGTCAATCTACCAGTTGAAGCAAAACACTCTTCATTCATACACTTTAGCTAAAATACAATAAAAGAAAGAAGAAATTGAAATAACTTAACTCTGTTGGAAAACTTAACAGAATAATAAATTATTTTACAATTAAACAGTGACTGTTCCAATATAGTTACATCCCATAAGCACACCCTTGTCAAAGGTAAACTCTAAAAACCTGATTGTCTCACATGCAATTCTAATGGGAGGAAGCGAACCCCAGCTTTTAGCTGTAACCAAGAGAGGAAAAACAACTTCAACACTCAGCTTTAAGACCCCAGCAGCTGCTACTGAAAACTAAAGCAAAAATTCATGGGTTCTGAGTGAGCTTGACCCCACCCATTCAGTCTAAGTTTATTGTTCCAACTGTAGAAAAAAAAAACCAAGGCCTCACAACGTGTTTACCCTAGTGGCTCTGAGAAGATTGCTTGTTCCTTTCTCTCAACCTTACTTCACAAAAAAACCCCAGGACAAAATAAACATCTTTAAGCTATTGTATCATCACAGGTGTAAACTTCAATCATTTTGTGGTTGCTGCTACCTGGGAATGCCCTTACTCTAAAGTCATTAATTAATCTACTCATATTACAGAATACCAAGTCAAAAATAATCTGTTCTCTATTTGGTAGCAGAAAATGCTGCCCTAAGAAACTATCTTAAAAGCATTCAGCCAATCTGATTTTTACAGTTTACATGTAGATTTAAAACACCCTTGATTATTGCTGTCCCTTTATCAACAATTCTCAATATTTCTTTTCATATATTTTGTCTTGCATTATGGTTACAGTTAGAGGGCCTGTAAACACTCCCACTAGCGCCTTCTCTCATTCCTCTTCTCCAAACCAAATCTACATCAGTGAGAGATTAATATAAATATTAAAGACAGAATAAAAGAAAGAACATGCATTCATAAAGCACTATTCACAAACACAGGATGATCAAAAACACTTTACAGACCATTACTACTTTGGAAATGTAGTCAATGTTATAATGCAGGACACGCAACCGTCAATTATTCCACATAGGTGCCAGAAGACTGGAGGTGGTGCCACTGTTTAAGAAGGGTAGTAAGGACAAGCCAGGGAACTGTAGACCAGTGAGCCTAATGTCGGTGGGCAAGTTGTTGGAGGGAATCCTGAGGGACAGGTTGTACATGTATTTGGAAAGGCAAGGACTGATTAGGGATGGTCAACATGGCTTTGTGCGTGGGAAATCATGTCTCACAAACTTGATTGAGTTTTTTGAGGAAGTAACAAAGAGGACTGATGAGGGTAGAGTGGTAGATGTGATCTATGTAGACTTCAGTAAGGCGTTCGACAAGGTTCCCCATGGGACTCTGATTAGCAAGGTCAGATCTCATGGAATACAGGGAGAACTAGCCATTTTTAAAGTTTAATTCAGATAAATGCGAGGTGCTGCACTTTGGGAAAGCAAATCTTAGCAGGACTTATACTCTTAATGGTAAGGCCTTAGGAAGTGTTGCTGAGCAAAGAGACCTTGTGTGCAAGTTCATAGCTCCTTGAAAGTGGAGTCGTAGGTAGATAGGATAGTGAAGAAGGCATTTGGTATGCTTTCCTTTATTGGTCAGAGTATTGAGTACAGGAGTTGGGAGGTCATGTTGCGGCTATACAGGACATTGGTTAGGCTACTGTTGGACTATTGCATGCAATTCTGGTCTCCGTCCTATCAGAAAGATGTTGTGAAACTTGAAAGGGTTCAGAAAAGATTTACAAAGATGTTGCCAGGATTGGAGGATTTGAGCTATAGGGAGAGGCTGAATAGGCTGGGGCTGTTTTCCCTGGAACTTCGGAGGCTGACGGCTAACCTTATAGAGGTTTACAAAATTATGAGGGGCATGGATTGGGTAAATAGGCAAAGTCTTTTCCCTGGGGTGTGGGAGTCCAGAACTAGAGGGCATAGGTTTAGGGTGAGAGGAGAAAGATATAAAAGACACCACGGGACAACCTTTTCATGCAGAGAATGGTATGTGTATGGAATGAGCTGCCAGAGGAAGTGGTGGAGGCTGGTACAATTGCAACATTTAAAAGGCATTTGGATGGGTATAGGAATAGGAAGGGTTTGGAGGGTTTGGGCCGGGTGCTGGCAGGTGGGACTAGATTGGGTTGGGATATCTGGTCAGTGTGGACGAGTTGGACTGAAGGGTCTGTTTTCAAGTTGTACCTCTCTATGACTCTATGACTCTATAACGTTCCACAGTCAGCAATGTAAGACTTACTTCTAACCTATTTTAATAATATAAAATGGAAAATATATTTTGGCCAAGATTCCAGGGAATAGTTCCCCTGTGCTTCTTAAAGCAGTGCCACAGAACCTTTTACACCCACCTGAGTGTAAAGGTGAGGCCACAGTTTAACTCGGTTGTGTATGGATCTGGAAGGAGTTGAGAGGGTGAATATTTAATTGCGTGCAACAAGCACCACACATTTTGATGATGTCATGAGGATTTGTTTGAAGAATTAAGTCAGATCATGGAGGAAATGGACCCATGGCAAGGCAGATGCTACAAAGTGTAGGGTTTTGCACTTTGGTAGGAAGAATAGAGGCGTAGACTGTTTTCTAAATGGGGAAAGGTTCCGCAAATCTGAAGCACAAAGAGACTTATTTCCTCATTAAAGATTCTCTTAAAGCCAACATGCAGGTTCAGGTGGCATTAGGAAGGCAAATGCAATGTCAGCATTCATTTCAAGAGGGCTAGAATACAAGAGCAGAAATGTACTGCTGAGGCTGTATAAGGCTTCAGTCAGACTGCATTTGGAACATTGTGAGCACTTCTCGGCCCTGTATCTAGGGAAGGAAATGCTGGCCTTGGAGGTGATCCAGATGAGGTTTATAAGAATGATCTCAAGGATGAAGGGCTTGTCATATGAAGAGTGGTTGTGGATTCTGTACTTGATGGAGTTTAGAAGCTTGAGGGGTATCTCACTGGCACTTACAGAATACTGAAAGGCCTGGATAGAGTGGATGTGGAGAAGATATTTCTACTACTAGGAGAGACTAGGACCTGAGGGCATAGCCTCAGAGTGAAGGGATGACCCTTTACAACTGAGTTGAGAAGGAATTTCTTTAGGCAGAAGGTGGTGAATCTGTGGAACTCATTGCTGCAGAAGGCTGTTGAGGCTAAGTCATTCAGTGTCTTGAAGACAGAGACAGATAGGTTCTTGATTAGTAAGGGGTCCAAGGGTTATGGAGAGAAGGCAAGAGAACAGGATTGAGAAACATATCAGCCATGATCAAGTAGTGGAGCAGACCTGATGGGCTGAATTGCTGAATTCTGTTGCTATATCTTATGATCTTCTGGTCTTTGTCTCAACAGCAAGAATACTTGGGTCATGTGTGTTCAGTACATAAACTGGTCTAAGTACCCAAACAATATCTCAAACACCTTAGACCAGATATTTAGCATACACAGAAATGCTTCATCTGAAAGTAGGCACCTCCAACTGTGCAGCACTCCCTCTGTCTGGCACTGCAGTGACAGCCTTAATTTTTGTGCCAAAATCTTGGAAAACAGTACCTAAACCCACAATCTCCTAACAATAACAAGGAAGTATGAGCTATGAGCTATCAATGCATCACATTCTGCAGCAGCCATCTATAGCTGATGGCAAATGGAAAATGTGAAGGAAGACTCTGACATTTACTCCAAATCAGATTAGTACTCTCCACTGAACCCTGGCTGACACTGACAGCACACTAAGATACTCAAATATCTGAAAACCCCGAAAACCTGGCATCAGAACTCTGCAGGAAAAAAAGGCACGATTGAAGAAATCTGAGCAGTGGGGAATGGCCAACCACAGGAAGTATTTGAAATCAAAAAATGTGGCACGAGTCAACTCCTTCTATAAATAAGTCATTTTCACGTAGGAACAAAAAATATTTATACACAAGTTCTGCATGATATAAATAAAAATTTTACAAATATAAAAACATAAACATTTAGGGCCACACATACATTATTTTCCTTTTCCTTCCTGGCTTCAGTGTCACTGCTGAAAATTTTTATTTATGGTTGAATCACAGATCTGTCTCATTTCTACTTTGAATCATCATGTTTGGTGGCTGTTTATTTCTGAAGTCAAGGACCAGAAACCAAAATGGTGGCACTGGCAAGATAGGCAGTGTTAAAGCTTCTGGGTCCAGTCCAGGTGGTCAATTCCTCCCTTCTTTTGTTACCCTTTCTGTCTTCTTTCTTTTTCTTTCTTTAATTTTTTCATGTTGGCGGTGGCGGGAAGCTGACATTGTGGAGGAGGGCTGCCAGGGTGGGACTCTTGGCGAGGTGGTGGCCTGGCATAGTAACAGAGCCAGGGACTCCTCATTGTGGCAGGGCCAGGCACAGGCAAGATGGGGGCTTCAGTAGAGCCAAGGACTTCTGGTTGTGGTAGGCCCGAAGCGGAGAGTCCAGGTGATGTTGAGGCTGTGGCAGCAGTGGAGCCAGGGACTCCTGGTTGTGGTAGACATGGAGCTGTGGTATCCTGGTTATTGGTGAGGCTGTGACAGTCGAGCCAGGGGCTCCTGCTTGTTGGGTGAGTGTGGCTCCAGCACAGGCTGCGATATGGGCAGCTCATTGGTCAGGTGAGCCCAGTGACAAAGAGAAGGCACCTGAAGAATGGCAATATGTGACATTGGTGGGTGTGGTGTAGGCAGCTGAGGGGCGGTGGCACAGGTGTTATTGGTCAACCAGCTCAGGGCTTAGGACTCATGGGGGAGGCGATGGAACAAAGATGGACTCTCTCTCAGCTTTATGTTTTTATTAAAATATTCAAACAGCGCCAGATTGAGCTGACAGTTGAAGCTTTTCACTGTATTTTACTGCATTTGTCATTGAAGAGTATAAGTGACAATAAATTATCATTCCTTCAGGATCGCGGCTGACACCAGATATTTCATCAGTTTTTGAAAAAGCTATTCTTGGGATGTGGGCATCACTGGGTGAGGCTAACACTTACTGTCCAAACCCTCAACTGTCTTTAAGAAGGTGTTGGATAAGCTGCCTTCTTGAACCACTGGAGTCCGTGTGGTACATCCACAGTGCTTTTTCTCTCTCCAGTGGTTTGATAAACTGATCAACATAGGCCATATGAAAGGTGAGGGGTCAAACCTGTTGCAATGGATCTGGAATCAGGAGGGGTCAGCCCTCTGAATTATAAGACTCATAACGTTACAATTATACTTCCTCCCAGTAAATATATAGACGCGTAATTGAATGTAAGCCAATTGGTTAACAAGAAACTATATACCATTGAACTAACATCACTGTCAAACTAGGGATCAAGTCACACTGAAGTCATCTGATCATTAAACAAGACTAATTTGAAACCAAAGCCTAAGCCAAAACCAAAGCCTATGAAACTTAAGCGGCATGGTGGCACAGTGGTTAGCACTGCTGCCTCACAGCGCCAGAGACCTGGGTTCAATTCCCGCCTCAGGCGACTGACTGTGTGGAGTTTGCACATTCTCCCCATGTCTGCGTGGGGGGGCTCCCACAGTCCAAAGATGTGCAGGTCAGGTGAATTGGCCAGGCTAAATTGCCTGTAGTATTAGGTAAGCGGTAAATGTAGGGGTATGGGTGGGTTGTGCTTCGGTGGGGCGGTGTGGACTTGTTGGGCCGAAGGGTCTATTTCCACACTGTAAGTAATCTAATCTAATCTTAAGCATTAAGATGCAGTGTCATGGCCTGGAAATATTGTATATATTTTGGATTTGAATTCACCAAAGTTTAGATTGCAAATGCAAAATAGTGAATGCAAGAATTACCTCAGCTTTTAACTTTTACTGAATGTGATATTAGCCAAAAAAAAAACAATAGCCAATCCTCTTTGGAGTAAATGTCAGACTCTTCCACCAAACTCTCCAAACAGAAGGCTGCTGCAGAACATGATGAATTGATAGCTCACATTCCCTTGTTAATGTTTTGCTTATGCTAGGAAAGGAACCATTCACATTTCACCAACCTTGGAACATCCTAATACACTTCACTGTCATATTTGTCCTTTTTCAAAGTGGAGCCACAGTTTTAATGCAGAGAAACACAACAACATTCCACAAATAGCGACCTGGCTAAATGACTGGGTAATCCATTTGACAGATGCCGTTGCAGAAATAAATAATGACCACATCATCGTTTTAAACACGGACTGCATAGCTCTTTCATAGAAAGGCAGAAATTGCTGCACTTTTAAATGCTCACAAATTGTTATCGAGTACACAAAATTTGTGAATGATTTATGATAGGCTCGCATGCAAGTCGGCGAACCGATACAAAATCTGACAGTATCTCGATTCTAAATCTTTATTGTTGTCAGTGGCATTTCCTTTGTTCTCTGCTCCAATCATTGACTCTTGCAGCTTTGGCAATAGATGGTCATAAAGTCAGCTAAAAATCAAGAAATCCAAATTCTATGAAGATGTTTTGAAGAAGAGTCAAACTTGACTTGAACCATTAACTTTGTATCTATCTCCACAGATACTGCCAGACCTGCTGAATTTCTCCAGCATTCTAATTATATCTGGCATGAATTAACCATTTATGAAAGATGTTTAATTTTTGAGGGCGTGAATGCATTTGCATGCATTTATTGTATGCAGTAGTGAAAAAGGAGCAAATATTCATAGTTTCATTATTAATTCTGATGAATGCTTTTTCAAGTAAAAATGCATAGAGGTCCATGGAGTGTTTTCTGCCCCTGAAAACGTGGTCCACAGATGAAAAAGTTGAAAAAACCACTACACTGAAAGGATTCATAGAATCCTAGCAGTGCAGAAACAGGAAATTCAGCCCTACATGTCCACACTGACTCTCTGAAGAGTAACCCAACCAGACCCATTCCCCTACATTTACCCCAAACTAATGCACCTAACCCAGACCAGCAGTTACAGGGAGGTAGTCACTCCTCAGGTACAAGAAAAAGGCAGATGGGTTACAGTCAGGGGATAGAAAGGGAACCGGCAGGCAGTGCAGGGATCCCCTGTTGCCATTCCCCTCAACAATAAGTATACCGTTTTGGATACTGTTGGGGGGGACGACTTACCAGGGGAAAGCAGTGGGGCACAGGGCTCTGGCACAGAGTCTATCCCTGCTGCTCAGAAGGGAAGGGGGAAGAGGAGCAGAGCAGTAGTCATTGGGACTCCATAGTTAGAGCGACAGATAGGAGGTTCTGTGGGGACGAGAGAGAATCACGGTTGGTGTGTTGCCTCCCAGGTGCCAGGGTTCGTGATGTCTCTGATCGTGTTTTTGGGATCCTTAAGGGGGAAGGGGAGCAGCCCCAAGTCGTGGTCCACGTAGGCACCAATGACATAGGCAGGAAGAGAGATGGGGATTTAAGGCAGAAATTCAAGGAAGTAGGATGGAAGCTTAGAGCTAGGACGAACAGAGTTGTTGTCTCTGGTTTGTTGCCCATGCCACGTGCTAGGGAGGCAAGGAATAGGGAGAGAGAGGAGTTGAACACGTGGCTACAGGGATGGTGCAGGAGGGAAGGTTTTCGATTCTTGGATAATTGGGGCTCTTTCTGGGGTAGGTGGGACCTCTACAAACAGGATGGTCTTCATCTCAACTAGAGGGGTACCAATATCCTGGGGGGAAATTCGCTAAGGCTGTTGGGGTGGGTTTAAACTAATCCAGCAGGGGGATGGGAACCAAAGTTGTAGTTCGAGTATAGAAAAGGTTGAGAGTAGGGAGGTCCGAAATCAAGTTTCAGGGACGCAAGATGGCACCGGCAAGCAAGTTGGTTTAAAGTGTGTCTACTTCAACAGCAGGAGCATCCAGAATAAGGTGGATGAACTTGCAGCATGGGTTGGTACCTGGGACTTCGATGTTGTGGCCATTTTGGAGACATGGACAGAGCAGGGACAGGAGTGGTTGTTGCAGGTTCCAGGATTTAGATGTTTCAGTAAGAACAGAGAAGATGGTAAAAGAGGGGGAGGTGTGGCATTGTTGGTCAAGGACAGTATTACAGTTGCAGAAAAGATGTTTGGGGACTCGTCAACTGAGGTAGTATGGGCTGAGGTTGGAAAGGAGAGATCACCCTGTTGGGAGTTTTCTATATGCCTCCGAATAGTTCCAGAGATGTAGAGGAAAGGATAGCAAAGATGATTCTTGGTAGGAGTGAAAGAGACAGGGTAGTTGTCATGGGGGACTTCAACTTTCTAAATATTGACTGGGAACACTATAGTATGAGTACCATAGATGGGTCAGTTTTTGTCCAATGTGTGCAGGAGGGCTTCCTGACACTGTATGTAGACAGGCCAAACAAGGGGCGAAGCCACATTAGATTTGGTACTGGGTAATGAGCTTGGCCAGGTGTTAGACTTGGAAGTAGGTGAGCACTTTGGTGATAGCGATCACAATTCTGTTTACTTTAGTGATAGAAAGGGATAGGTGTATACTACTGGGCAAGAGTTACAGCTGGGGGAAAGGCAATTACGATACGATTAGGCAAGATTTAGGAAGCATAGGATGGGGAAGGAAACTGCAGGGGATGGGCACATTAGAAATGTGGAGCGTATTCAAGGAAAAGCTCCCGAGTGTCCTAGATAAGTATGTACCTGTCAGGCAGGGAGGAAGCTGTAGAGCGTGGGAGCCATGGTTTATGAAGGAAGTGGAATCTCTGGTCAAGAGGAAGAAGAAGGCTTATGTTAGGATGAGATATGAAGGCTCAGTTAGGGCGCTTAAGGGTTACAAGGTAGCCAGGAAAGACCTAAAGAGAAGAGCCAGGAGAAGACATGAGAAGTTGTTGGCCGATAGGATCAGGGTAAACCCTAAGGCTTTCTATAGGTATTTAAGGAATAAAAGAATGACAAGAGTAAGATTAGGGCCAATCAAGGATAGTAGTGGGAAGTTGTGTGTAGAGTCAGAGGAGATAGGGGAGAGCGCTAAATTAATATTTTTTGACAGTATTCACTCCAGAAAATGACAATGTTGTCGAGGAGAATACTGAGATACAGGCGACTAGACTAGTGGGATTGAGGTTCACAAGGAAGAGGTATTAGAAATCCTGTAGAGTGTGAAAATAGATAAGTTCCCTGGGCCGGATGGGATTTATCCTAGGATCCTCTGGGAAGCCAGGGAGGAGATTGCCGAGCCTTTGGCATTGATCTTTAAATCGTCATTGTCTACAGGAATAGTGCCAGAAGACTGGAGGATAGCAAATGTGGTTCCCCTGTTCAAGTAGGGGAGTAGAGACAACCCTGGTAATATAGACCAGTGAGCCTTATTTAAGTTGTTGGTAAAGTGTTGGAAAAGGTTATAAGAGATAGGATTTATAGTAATCTAGAAAAGAATAATTTGATTAGGGATAGTCAGCACAGTTTTGTGAAGGGTAGGTCATGCCTCACAAGCCTTATTGAGTTCTTTGAGAAGGTGACCAAACAGTTGGATGAGAGTAAACCAGTTGATGTGGTGTATATGGATTTCAGCAAGGCGTTCGATAAGGTTCCCCACAGTAGGCTATGGTACAAAATGCGGAGGAATTGGATTGTGGGAGATATAGCAGTTTGGATCAGTAATTGGCTTGCTGAAAGAAGACAGAGGGTGGTGGTTGATGGTAAATATTCATCCTGGAATCCAGTTACTAGTGGTGTACCGCAAGGGTCGGTGTTGGGTCCATTGCTGTTCGTCATTTTTATAAACGACCTGGATGAGGGCGTAGAAGGGTGGGTTAGTAAATTTGCAGAAGACACTAAGGTCGGTGGAGTTGTGGATAATGATGAAAAATGTTGTAGGTAACAGAGAGACATAGATAAGCTGCAGAGCTGGGCTGAGAGGTGGCAAATGGAGTTTCATGCGGACAAGTGTGAGGTGATTCACTTTGGTTGGAGTAACCGGAATGCAAAGTACTGGGCTAATGGTAAGATTCTTGGTAGTGTAGATGAGCAGAGAGATCTCGGTGTCCATGTACACAGATCCTTGAAAGTTTCCACCCAGGTTGACAGGGTTGTTAAGAAGGCATACAATGTTTTAGCTTTTATTAATAGAGGGATCGAGTTCCAGAACCATGAGGTTATGCTACTGCTGTACAAAGCTCTGGTGCAGCTGCACTTGGAGTATTGTGTACAGTTCTGGTCACCGCATTATAAGAAGAATGTGGAAGCTTTGGAAAGGGTGCAGAGGAGATTTACTAGGACGTTGCCGGTTATGGAGGGAAGGTCTTACAAGGAAAGGCTGAGGGACTTGAGGCTGTTTTCATTGGAGAGAAGAAGGTTGAGAGGTGACTTAATAAAGACATATAAGATAATCAGAGGGTTAGATAGAGTGGACAGGGAGAGTCTTTTTCCAAGTATGGTGATGGCGAGTACAAGGGGGCATAGCTTTAAATTGAGGGGTGATAGATATAGGACAGATGTCAGAGATAGTTTCTTTACTCAGAGAGTAATAAGGGTATGGAATGCTTTGCTTGCAACGGTAGTAGATTCGCCAACTTTAAGTACATTTAAGTCGTCATTGGACAAGCATATGGACGTACATGGAATAGTGTAGGTTAGATGGGCTTCAGATTGGTATAACAGGTCGACGCAACATCGAGGGCCAAAGGGCCTGTACTGCGCTGTAATGTTCTATTATAGGCAATTTCAGCATAGCCAATTCACCTGACCTGCATATCTTTGGATTGTGGGAAGAAACCCACACAGATATGGGGAGAATGTGCAAACTCCATGCAGACAGTCACCCGAAGCTGGAGTCAAACCTGGGTCCCTGGCGCTGTGAGGCAGCAGTGCTAACCACTGAGCCACTGTGCCACCCGAGATTAGAGGTACTCTATTAGTTTGCCAGTAAAAGAACAGCCAAACAATTGCTGTTTTGAATTAATAAGAGAACTCACATCCTGATTATAATTAGCAAGTTATCACATTGAGTATTACTGCGCACTCACCTCCCATTAAGGCTACTAAGGAATTCCCTCTTAATCCCCTCCACCTTGACTCTCCATATTCAAAAGCTTACCACTTCGACAGCTCCTTTGACACATACGGTATAAATGCAAATTTTTTGGATTACATTTTGCTCATTACATCTCACAGACCTCCCAGAAACATGACATGTTCTTGGATATGTTACACAAACAATATCTCTTGCTGAATTCTTAAAAACAATGCATCTTACAATGGTTCGTTTATAAAGACTTGCGATTGAAACTTGTAACACTTCTATCATTTCAATCTCAAATCAGGATTTCTTTTATGTTTACAAAACTACCATTGAACAGGATTCTTTAGACCAAGGGATATAAGAAACAATTAGAAATGACACTGGACACCTTTAATTTGATACAGTAAGTGAACATAGGTAAAATTTGACATTGAAGAGGTGAAAAAAAGACAAGTTATAGCACCGTAAATCCTCTTAGGTGTTCCATATGAGTATTATAAAATGAAGGAAAATTGACATTTTGGGCAAAAGCACATCATCAGGAATGCCTGAAAAGTTGATTTTCCTGCGCCTCAGACGCTGCCTGACCTGCTGTGCTTTTCCAGCACCACACTCTTTACTCTAATCTCAAGCATCTGCAATATTCAGATTCGTCTATTATAAAATGAAGCATGGCACTAAGCCACATAAGAATATAAGTCAGGTCATCACAATCTTGTAACAACATATAATTTTTAAGAAGTGTTTAATGGAAGAAAGTGAGGTAAAGAGATGGAAAGATTTAAGGGGCCTCGGCAACAGAGGGAAAGGTCACAAATTAAAATCAGGAGTGGGCAACAGTCTCATAACTTATTTATTCCAGAGAATTATCCTGAGCATCAACAATCATTGCTCCACATATGCTTGGTAATTGGAAAATAATGTCACATTGCAGAGTCTGTTCATTGCATGACTGCTGTTATGTCAATTTTAAAAACGTCTATATGTGGTACATAACTCTACACGAGATGGCTAACAAGAGTTGCCCTGGAAAATTTGATGTTGCGCTGTATTCTTGAACCATTGAGAGTATTTTGGGTACTTGGTGAAAGAATTATGTCACTGGCTATTATTTATTTTAGTGCAATCAGGCATTGCCTTACAGGGAAGAGAGGGCATCGTTCAAGATGACCGCCACTCTTTTGATTGAAATGCCCATGCAGGGTGGACTGATTGTCATGTTTCATCACATGATAACTTACCTTCAATATCCAATTCCATGCGACCCCCATTCTCCAAGAACCAATTGGACCATAAGAGGGCTCCAAAATACATGGCTGGATGGCCTTGACTGTCCTTTCACCCCATCTAGGACCATTTTTATATTGCTGCAAAGATAGGCATGTTGCTGAAACCTTTCATCTAGCACTCATCAGGACAAATATAAAAATGTCAAATTGTAAACAATTACAACAATTTATATTACAAAATCAAATTACCAACCCATCAGTACACCTCTCTCTTATAGTATGAAATGAATGATTGGATCAACAGCTTATGTTACGAGAGAAAAGGGTGCTGATGGGTTGGTAATTTCACTTTGTGAAATAAACTGTTGTGATTCTTTGAAATTTGAAATTTTTGCAATTACAAAATCATGAAGGACATTGATAGTGTGAACAGCCAAGTTCTTTTTCCAGGGTGCTGGAGGGCATTGGTTTAAGGTGAGACGGGAAAGATTTAAAAGGAACCTCAGAAGCAATTTTTTCACACACTCGTTGGTGTGTGTATGGAATGAGCTGCCAGAGAAAGTGATGGAGAATGATACAATTACAACATTTAAAAGGCGCCTGGATGGGTACATGGAATAGGAAAGGTTTAGAGGGATATGGGCCAAATGCTGCCAAATGGGACTAGATTAATTTTGGATATCTGGTCGGTGTGGAGGAGTTGGACCAAAGGGTCTGTTTCTGTGCTGTACAGCTCGATGATCATATGACTCTGAGTGCAAGATGAAAAACTTAATTGACAGTTCTCTGTAATCATCAATACCCAAGTTCTGCATTACCAAACAAATAACTTTATAGCTGATAGAAAAACACATACAAAGAAAATTTTTAAAGAAGGAAACAATTTCATTTTAATAGTCCAATAGTTTCCTCCTATGTTCCTTATTGCGATGTCCTGAAAAGGGTTAATTAGCTCAATCCTGAGTGATTGAGACAGAAAGTCAGACAGAAACAGAGAGAGACACATGTACATACATGTACCCATCCATAAATAGGTTTTAAATAAATATTTTATTTTTGCCAAAGAATATATACAGCATTAATAAAGAGCTGTTGAGTAGGAAATAAAATTACATTTTATCTAAACCCATATTTTTGTCTTATAAATATCAAATAACAATTTTAAAATATTTAGGTGTAGCCAATAAGAGGCAAGGTTTGGCTTGCGGTTTGCATCCTGTAGTAACATTGTTGAAGAGAAAGTGAATCTGTGGCAATGGGGCTCCCCCAGAGGGCGCCTTTGTGGAATATGCAAAATGGGATATTTTGATGAAACAAAATAGAATGTCAAGAATTGTTACTGACATTATAGTATATCTGCCTTGGAGAATTTTACAATTGATGCAATTCCCTCTCCACCTAATGAAATATTGAAAGAGATTTTTTAAACTATGATATTGCAAAATTTGAACATACCGCTCTTACTGTTTTTTTCATTTTCTCCTAGTTGATTATGACCCAATGACTTGGTAATATATATATTTAATTTAAATTTCAGATTCACTCCATCAAATCTGTATTATTTCTTCCATGGACCTTGCAACATGAAATTCATGCTCCTGATTAAAATACTTCCATAATGCCTGTGTTTAATTGCCAAGGGAACTGGGCTGTGGATTGGTAACTAAGTCCTAAATGCAGTCAAACATAATAACTTGTGCTCCAAGGTGTGATTATATTTATTATCAATTCATTTCTTGTTTATAGTAAATGTAACCAATAAGGTGCAAGAGGATAACTAACTTGAGACTTCCTATGCTGGTGGCTTACTTAAGGAGCTTTCCTGGTAACTAGGTCACTGAGCAGAATTTGAACATAACATCCAGACTCAGTATTTTGCCTCAGAGAGTGCAGATCTGTCAATGAAAAACCCTGGATCAATTGGCAATTTGCATTAAATTCCCCCAACAGCTGCTACTTGTACTTGTTATATCGAAAGGTACAGGGCTTGGGGGAGGGGTAGGGTTGGGGGCTTATGTAAAAGAGATTGCATTTTGATGCTATTAGCCCCTTTTCCTCTTTTATTGTCATTTGTTTACAAAAGCAATCACTGCACATTTATTTATAAAACCACCAATAATCCTTAACAAGTTTAGGGATCTAATCTGCATGTGAGCTCCATATGCCTGCTTAGAGCGCTGACATACAACACAGCCTGTGGTTACCAAGTGTTAGCTCCTGACGACCCACACATTAATCCTCTGGGAGTGGAGGATGGTGGAATTACGGGGGAGGGTTTTGAGTCAGTCAACCATCAGCTTTAGTTCTACCTTTCAGTGCCTTTCATGGGAGCTTATTGCTGCTACTGTTTCTTCTAAGAGAAAACAGACTGAAATTTTATTTTGAAACACAGCTTTTCATTTTAGATTTTGCAAAACCAAAGTTGAATTGATAGACAGAGTTAGATTGTGAATTAGAAATCTCAAACTCCAACAAGAATGTACGTTGTCTGCACACACACATGAGCATCCCACCCCCAGAGATTACAAACACATATACACACACACACAAACACACACACACAGATTCTCCATTAGACAGGCAGAAAAATACACTCTCCCTAGAGACAACCAAGAATAGCTTTTGATGATGCAGACAGAGATTACAAAACCAAGAACAGGCTTGCTTTCCTCCTATGGTCACTATATAGTTACCATTGTATCCAAATTAGATAAAATAAATACACCGATGATGACTCTTTTCTCCGCAAGTATATTTTACATATTAAATTTGTAAATGTACATTACAAACATTTCTGCTTAAAAATTCCAATAAGTGCAATAAAAACCAAATTGCCTCCATAAAGAACGTTTCACAATGACATACTTCAGTACAGTAGTAATACTGTTAATATTTATAACATAATATTCTATATCATGCAAGTGGCCAAGGACAGATCATTTCAAATTAAATATGATACAAATTTCAACAGATTAAATATTTCTTTACACCAATGTGTTATACGCAGGGATGTTGCAATACATTTTCAATATTCCAGCTGTGAACAATAGATAGCCCTTGCTGGGCATATAGCCCAAGGTATTTAATATATTTCCAACACCTTGGTATAGCATGTCTGAAAGATCTGAGACATTGACGTTTCCCTGTTGTACTTCTGTGGCAGCTGTCCAAGCTTTACTGCATCCCTCAGCATGTAGTACTGGGCTTTGGAATGTGATAGTCTGTAACATATGGTCAAGGACAACTCTTTGCATTGGAGAATCAACAGGTTTTGCACAGAGCTTCAGGCAGCCTCTTCCCACCCTACCTCTTGCAAAAATGCCATCCCGTATTCCCAATTCCTCCGCCTCCGCCGTATCTGCTCCCAGGAGGAGCGGTTCCACCATAGAACACACCAGATGGCCTCCTTCTTTAGAGACCGCAATTTCCCTTCCCACGTGGTTAAAGATGCCCTCCAACGCATCAGATTGATGTGGAAGAAAGGGGTTTGAATTCATGGGACATTGGAACTGGGACTGGGGAAGGATGGAGCTGTTCCAATGGGACGGGCTCCACCTGAATCATTCTGGGACCAGAATCCTGGGGAATTACATCACAGCCTCAGAGTGAAGGGATGACCCTTTAGAACTGAGATGAGGAGAAATTTCTTCAGCCAGAGGGTGGGAACTGTATGGAACTCATTGCTGCAGAAGGCTGTGGAGGCCAAGTATTTGAGTGTCTTTAAGATGGAGATAGATATGTTCTTGACTGGCAAAGGGGTCAAGGACAACAAGGGGAAGGCAAGAAAATGGGGTTGAGAAACATATCAGGCATGGCCGAATGGTAGAACAACTCGATGGGCCGAATGAGGTAAAAACGACTTCAACCCCAGGGCATCAATGTGGATTTTAACAGTTTCCTCATTTCCCCTTCCCCCACCTCATCCTAGCTTCTAACCTCCAGAAACTCGATCCCCTGACCTGTCCGGACTTGTCCGACCTGCCCAGCTCCTTTTCCACCTATCCACTCCACCCTCTCCTCCCTGACCTATCACCTTCATCTCCTTCCCCACTGACCTATTGTACTCTATGCCACTCTCTCCCCACCCCCACCCTCCTCTAGCTTATCTCTCCACGCTTCAGGTTCTCTGCCTTTATTCCTGATGAAGGGCTTTTGCCCGAAACGTCAATTTTGCCTGTCCTCGGATGCTGCCTGAATTGCTGTGCTCTTCCAGCACCACTGATCCAGAATCTGGTTTCCAGCATCTGCAGTCATTGTTTTTACCAGGTTTTGCACAGATCAAAGGGTGCCTGTTACTGAGTTGATGGGCCTCCAGTGCAGGGGCATGGGGATGAATGCCGTTGAGCAGGATTAGACGTGCTCGAGTTTCTTCTTCCAGAATGTGCACAGGGAGAGCTCTGGGCTCTGCAGCCTGAAGGAAGAAGATGGCTTGGTAACAGCACCACATTCTGACATCCTGAGCAAATCCTTTTATGCCAGACTTTATGAAACAAAGCCCACAGAGAGCCTGGCCTCCCAGTCATTCCAGTACTCTATCTCAGAGGTCTTAGAGGACAGTACATGGACAAAGCTGGACCAACCGTTACCTCTGGATGAGCTGACCAAAGCCCTCGAGTCCTTAGGAAAGAATAAAACTCACAGAAGAGATGGCTTACTGGCCAAGTTGTATTCAGCTCTGTGGAACTTGATTGGCCAGGATCTGCTGGAGGTGTATGACACTAGGCTCACAGCAGGTAGCATGTGCGAATCTATAGGAAAGGTATCATCATCCTCATCTATAAGGGGGAGAGGGAGGATGTTAGTAATTAGTTACCAATTTCACTGCTGCATGCAGACTACATAATCCTGTCTAAGGTCATCTCCAACTGGGTTCAGGTCTGCTGTGGGACCAGTGATTCACCCTGACCAAACCTGTAATGTAATGGGCAGGATGATCTCTGAGATCCTTACACTCCTCAGGGTTACAATTGCCTACATGCAGGACAGGGGGGTGATGCCTGGAACAGGAGAAGGCATTCGACAGGATATTGCACACCTACACGTGGGTCGTGCTGTCCAAAAT
This sequence comes from Chiloscyllium plagiosum, assembly GCF_004010195.1. NCBI lineage: Eukaryota > Metazoa > Chordata > Chondrichthyes > Orectolobiformes > Hemiscylliidae > Chiloscyllium > Chiloscyllium plagiosum. The sequence goes on along the minus strand of NC_057711.1, from coordinate 110,959,753 downwards.
GGGTTTTGTGGAAGGAATCAGTAACTGGATCTGACTGCTCTATACAAACAGTGTTTGTGTAGTCTTGATCAATAAGTGTCAATCAGAAAGCTTCCCAATCAGATCTGGAGCCAGGCAAGACTGCTCTCTCTCTTGGCGAAAGTGGGTACTGCAGATGCTGGAGATTAGAGTCAAGAGTAGAGTAGTGCTGGAAAAGCACAGCAGGAAATGCTTCCTGATGAAGGGCTGTTGCCCAAAACATTGATTTTCCAGCTCCTCAGATGCTACCTGACCTGCTGTGCCTTTCCAGAACTACTCTAATCTTGACTGCCCACACTCTCTTCCCTTGTTTGTGTCTTGTATAGAGTATTTTACTGAGTCCAACAGGAAGGATATGAGCCTGAGAGGCAATGGAGGTCTGCGGGTATGCGGGTCAAAGCCTCCCTGTACATGGATGACATCACCATTTTCTGCTCAGATCCGTAGTCAGTGTGCAGACTCATGAGCTTTTGCGACCAGATTGAACTGGCCTCGGGAGGCAAGGTAAATTGAGGCAAGAGCGAGGCAATGGTCTTTGGGAAGTGTGCCGACCGATTGCTTATTCCCTTCACCTTCAGGACAGATTATCTGAAGGTGCTGGGAATATGGTTCAGAGGAGCTGGGGAGTGCTCAAAATCTTGGGAGGGCCACATCGCCAATGTGAGGCAAAAAATGGTCTTTTGGGAGCACTGCTCCCTCTCTATTGCAGGTAAATACCCGGTCCTTGGGTGTGAAATACTCTCTCTGTTGTTGGCGCAGGTCTGGCCATTCCCTGAACCTGTGCTGTTGCGGTCACCTGAGTCATCTTCCACTTCATCTGGAGGTGAAAGATGGACCGTGTCTGTTGGAACTCCCTGTACAACCCTTTGGAATAGGGGGAAGGAATGTATCCAACACTGCTCTCATCCTGATGGTCACTTTTGTGTGTGGCTGCATCAAACTGTGTGTGGACCCTCAGTACGCAAACACCAAGTGTCACTATGTACTGAGGTTCTACCTGTCCCTGGTATTGCGAAGGATGGAAAGAATGCTCGAGGAGTTGGACCATTCCTTATGACCTGTCCTTCATTGGGAAATTTGCAAAGAATAACGCCTTTGACCACAAGCCCATGAGGAAGTGATCAGTGATTAGCATTCTTGAGACCTTTTGGGAAAAGGAAAGGGTGGATCCTGTTGGTGGTTCCCTGAGCAGACTGTCAAAGTCATAGAGACTGTCACACGCCTCCTGCTGGAATGTGTCTTTGCAAAGGAAATCTGAAGAAAGATGCAATGATGTTTGTTGAGGTTTGTCCCAAGCAGCTCCGTTACACAGGACTCTGTGCTTGACAGTCTGTTCCCCACCCAGGATGCACACAGAGACAAACATTGACTGCGCCCAGAGGACTATTAACTTGGTAAAAGATGCTCTTTGGTCTGGCTGAAACTTGCTGGTCTTCCAGAGCAAGGTGTTGACCTCAATAGAGTGTTGCAGACTGACACATTCCAAGGTCCAGGACTATGTGCTGAGGGATGCACTAAAGCCTGGAAAGCTTCCGCTAAGGCGCAGTGGGGAAAGACCACCATCTAAGGTCTTTCTGCCAAAGTTAAATAGGGGCCCATTCAGTTATCAGACCTTCCAGTGCCTCAAATGTATGTGAATATAGTTTTGTACAAGTAAGAAATGCCTTTGGTTTGTTTGCTGGATAGAGTCATACTGTAATATTTGCTTGATTTGTCATATGCTACAGAATTGAACTGCTTCAGTGACTGGGTGTATATACAATTTTTTATAAATAAAGTATATTTTGAAATAAAAAAAGTTTCTGTTTATCTTAATACACATCCCTGGGAACACACTGTAGAACAGAGGCCTGCATTATGGAGCTGTTTAGAATGAACTTGATGCGTAACCACTGCATCTCTCCCCAGAAGCTGTTTACAAAAGCACATTCCACAACAGACATGCTTCTTCCTCTGTTTTAGGCCAACACTCCTGGTGTACAGTTAGATATTTTTCCTTCCCAAAATCAGAGGCACATCAATATTTGCATATTACAACTTTTCCCCACCTCCCCACAACATAATTTTCTCTCTAACATGGTATACACAATTCCAGACATTTAATTTTACTAACAAAACAGAAATTACTGAAAAGACTCAACAGGTCTGGCAGCATCTGTGGAGAGAAAGCACAATTAGTGTTTCGTGTCGAGTGACCCTTCTTCTGACATGATTGTAGTTAGCAAAAGGTTAGTATATATACAGACGATGGATTAGGGGGAGGTGTGAAGGAATAAATGACAGGTGAAAATTGAGCCCTGAGAGAGAAAAAGCAGTTGGGCAGAGAAAGGAATAGATAAAGGTCAGCCTGGGAGAATGAATAGCTGGCAGTGCATTGTTTGTGGTAGCAGCCCATATGATGACAAGGCCCAGTGTGTGGAAGTTGGGGTAAGGACATTGGAGAATGTGAGGCAAAAAATGATCTTTTGGGAGCATTGCTTCCTCTCTATTGTAGGTAAATACCTGGTCCTTGGGTGTGAAATACTCTCTCTGTTGTTGGCGCAGGTCTGGCCATTCCCTGAACCTGCGCTGTTGTGGTCACCTGAGTCATCTTCCACTTCATCTGGAGGTGAAAGATGGACTGTGTCTGTTGGAACTCCCTGTACAACCCTGGCAAGCCTTAAAATTATTTCACTTGATATTGAGTTCTGAAAGGTTGCTGGGTCCCCTAGCAGAAAATGAGATGTTGTTCTTCAACTTGCACAGAGCTTTGCCAGAGCATTGCAGCAAGCCTGAGATGAGGATGTTGGCCAGGGAACAATGTGGTGTGCTGAAGGGGCAGGCAATTGGAAGCTCAGGGTCATTTTTGCAGACAGAACATAGGTGTTCTACAAAACGGTCACCCAATCTGTTCTTTGTCACCCCACTATGAAGCAGACCGCATTGTTAATAATGAATACAGTAGACTTGATTGCGTGTGAAGTGCAGATAAATCACTTCTTATCCTAGAAGGTGTGTCTGGGGCTTTGGATAGTGAGGAGGAAGGAAATAAATGTTCTCGGGCACTGGAGAATCCTCTGTTGAGGAAGAAGGTGGACATTTCGAAGGCCCCCCTGTTGAAGTTGACATCATCAGAACAGAGGAGGAGAAAGTGAGGACTGTAGATGCTGGAGATCAGAGGAGAAAAGTTTGGCTCTGGAAAAGCACAGCAGGCAGCATCCGAGGACCAGGAGGATCGACGTTTCGGACATAAGCTCTTCATCAAGAATGTGGAGGAGGGAAGGGGGCTGAGAGATAAATAGGAGAGTGTGAGTGGGGCTGGTGGAAGGTAGGTAGATGCAGGTGGGGGTGTAATGGTGATAGGTCGGAGGGGAGGGTGGAGCAAATAGGTGGGAAGGAAGATGGACAGGTAGGACAGTTCAAGATAGTGGTGTCGAGTTGGAGGTTTGGATCTGGGATGAGGTGGGGGGAGTTGAGGAAACTGGTGAAATCCACATTAATGCCGTGTACTTGGAAGATCCCAAAATGAGGCGCTCTTCCTCCAGGCATCAGGTGGCTTCGAACTGGTGGTGGAGGTGACCCAGGACTTGCACATCCTTGGAGGAATGGGAGGGGGACTTGAAGTGGTCAGCCACATGGCAGTGGGGTTGTTTGGTGCGTGTGTCCAAGTGATGTTCCCTGAAAAGTACCGCAAGGTAGCGTCCTGTCTCCCCAGTGTAGAGTAGACCACCCTCCACTCCCGACATCTTTCCTTGTCACTGCAAGAGGTGTAAAACCTGAACCCACTCCTCCCCCCCTCACCTCCATCCAAGTCCCCAAATGATCATTCGATATCCAGCAGAGGTTTTCCTGCATATCCTAACACTTCATCTACTGTGCCTGTTGGTCTCAATGTGGTCTCCTCTACACTGGGGAGACAGGGCGCCAATTTGTGAAATGTTTCAGAGAACATCTCCAAGACACATGGACCAAACAACCCCACCGCTCTGTGGCTGACCACTTCAACTCCCCCTCCCACTCCACCAAGGACATGCAGGTCCTGGGCCTTCTCCATTGCCAAATCCAAGCCACCTGATGCCTGGAGGATGAATGTCTCATCTTCCACCCTGGGACCTTCCAACCACACGGCATCAATGTTGATTTCTCCAGTTTCCTCATCACCCCTTCTCCCCACCTCTTCCCAGATCCAACTGTTCAACTTGGCACCACCCTCATGACCTGTCCATCTTCCTTCCCGTCTATCCACTCCACCCTCCCCTCCAACTTATCACCATCACCTCCCACCTGCATCTACCTATCGCCTTCTCAGTTACCTATCCCCAGCCCCACCCCCATCCTCTATTTATCTCTCAGCCTGCTTCCCTCCCCCACCTTCCTGATGAATGACTCAATTCTCCAGTTCTTCTGATCTGCCTGATCTGCTGTGCTTTACCAGCGTCACACTTTTCTCCTACCATCATCAAATCAGATGCTGTGGAGACAGAGAAACTGGAGGTCTTTACAGGAAGCAGAGTGTGAGATGTATAGTCAAGGAACTCTGGGAATCAGTGAGTTGTAGTTGGTTGTAGTAGGATATTGGTGACCAGCCTATCCCCAGGAATAGAAACAGATGTCAAGGATGGGAAAGGAGGAGTCTGAGATAGATCAGGTGAAGTTGAGAGCAGGACAATTTTTTTAAAAATTTAATTTTACTTCCTTACATAGTCATTGTGATCATTATCATCATCTACCCCCAGCACACCCAAACAAAATCCAAATCTCTCATTGACTTGTTGGTGGTACTCCATCCTGTCTAGAATTGTCTACAACTGTTTAATACAGTGGTGCCATCTCTGTTCCCCACATCCTATGATACTGCACTCAGTATCACTTCTTGTTTGGTTAAATCAATGCTCTGCTGCTTCTCATCAACGCTTCTTCAGACTTTCTGCTGTTATAAGATCTTAATTGATCTGATTTGGAGATGCTGGTGTTGGACTGGGGCTCCTTCATCTGATGAAGGAGCGTCGCTCCGAAAGCTAGTGTGCTTCCAATTAAACCTGTTGGACTATAACCTGGTGTTGTGTTATTTTTAACTTTAATTGATCTGCTCCACTAAAGACTGTTACTTCTGACTTCCTGTCTCTTAATTTGACCTTCAGTCCTGTTTTTAAAATCAGCAGTGTTTTTGTCTTGTGTCTAGAGTTGAACCACTTTCGATGCTTCTTTTTGTTGTTATGTTTCTCCATTTATTTTGCTTTCTTATGGTCTTGGAAGGTTGTGTTTGGCTTGCGGTTACACTTCAACACTAGTACATGCATTTTCAACCACTGTGCCATGAACAATTTGGCTGTTGAAGGCCAATTATTCAATGATGATATCTGTAACTGAGTAGAGCTAGTGTCCAGTATGCGTTCTTACAATCAGTGACTTTAAGGCCGTGTCCTACTTATCTGCCCACAACCACCACCTCTCTCCTCCTCCATTCAACTGAGCACGAAATGGAGAACTTGTCACACCCAAAGTGAACATCCTGAAATCCTCTTTCATTTTGTAATGGAAATATGTTTTCAATGAGGACTAAACACATCTTCCCTTTGAAGTCAAATAAGTTTATTGCTAGTCTTCACCATGACCTTTCTGGAAATATTCAGAATATGAATGGGCTCTGTCAGCACTGGATTTTTACAGCACGTGAAAATTCCAAACGGTAGTAGGGTGAAGAATGGTATAATGATTGTAGTCATTAATCTAAACTTGTTCTTGTTTTTGGCCAATTTTGCCAGACTGTTGTTGACTGACAAAATATGATGTATTTCCTTTCAAACTCCTTTGTTTAACTGTGTTAACTACTCCCACAGTTTTAGTTCTCCGTGTATTTTGGGAACAGTTATTAGCTCCGAGCACAGTTGTATTGGCTCTGTCACAGATAATATGATCCTGTTTTCTAACTGATATTTAACCTTTTCAAACAGAGGATGAGGAATGTTCTTGGGAATGTACAAACAAATAGGCTTAGCAACTTGCTCTGGAGCAAAGTGATACTCTGCTTTAATTTGCCTAAGCTTCCAAACAACTTTGGAAATTATTGCCAAATGCTCTCCCATTTTAATTCTGGAGCACTGCATCAACTGTCTCCCAGAGACTTAGCCAAATGTATGCAATCTTGCTTAATAATGAAATGTTCTAATTCTTCAGCATATACAGCGATTCACTAATATCTTGTCTGGTGATTTGGCCAGACACATGGAGATCTCTGCCTCTTGGAGTTAGAAAGTTTATGTTGATTGATTGAACTTACATAGTTTTCAACCACGGCAAGCTGTATGCCAGCAAAGAAACAATTGCTCCTGTGTCGAGTTTAAATTCTATTTCATATGTTTGTAACTTTAACCATTTAGACCACTTTTGGAGTATTGTGTGCCATTTTGGTTGCCACACTACCAGAAGGATGGGGAAGCTTTGGACAGAGTGCAGAGAAAATGCCTGGTTTCAAGAGCACTGGCTATGAGGAAAGGTTAAAAAGACAAGGATTGTTTTCACTGGAAAGATGGCAGTTGGAGAGGAGACCCTGATAGAAGTTTGCACAATTAGAGTCATAGAGATGTACAGCATGGAAACAGACCCTTCGGTCCAACCCGTCCATGCCGATCAGATATCCCAACCCAATCTAGTCCCACCTGCCAGCACCTAGCCTATATCCCTCCAAATACTTCCTATTCATATGCCCATCCAAATGCCTCTTAAATGTTGCAATTGTACCATCCTCCAGCACTTCCTCTGGCATCTCATTCCATACTTGTACCACCCTCTGTGTGAAAAGGTTGCCCCGTAGGCGTCTTTTCTATTTTTCCCCTCTCACTCTAAACCTCTGCTCTCTTGTTCTGGACTGCCTGACCTCAGGGAAAAGACTTTGCCTATTTGCCCTATCCATGCCCCTCATAATTTTGTAAACCTCTATAAGTCTCCAACGCTCCAGGAAAACAGCCCCAGCCTGTTCAGCCTCCCCTATAATTCAAATCCTCCAATCCTAGCAACATCCTTGTAAATCTTTCAGAACACTTTCAAGTTTCACAACATTTTTCCGATTGGAAGGAGACTTGAATTGCATGCAATATTCCAACAGTGGCCTAACCAATGTCATGTGCAGCCACAACATGACCTCCCAACTCCTGTACTCAATACTCTGACCAATAAAGGAAAGCATACCAAACGCCTTCTTATGAGGGCATAGATAGAATGCATAGTCAAAGGCTTTTTCCCACGGTTGAAGTTTCAATTACAAAGGGCCACAGGTTCAAGATCAGAAGGGAAAGGTTAAGGGAGATATGTGAGGGAAGTTTTTCCACAAAGAGAATGGCAAGAGCCTGGAATGCACTGTCAGAGCAGGTGGTGGAAACAAGCATGTTGGCGACATTTAAGTGGCATCTGGATGGTTACATTAATAGGGAGGGAATAGAGAAATATGGACCGAATAAAGGCAGAAGGTTTGTTTTTTAGTTTAGTTAGGGCATGATGATGGGCACAGGCTTGGAGGGCCAAAGGGCCTGTTCCTGTGCTGTACTTCTCATTTGTTCTTTGTAAATTGATGGTCCAGAGTCTGTGCTTATTCTCCTTGAACCCACCCAGGAATGCTGTCTTGACTTTTTGTTCCTTATCTTTAATTTCTTGAATATTTTTCTTGCTATATGCTTTTCATTATTCTGGTAATTTTCTTTTTGAAGAACTTTACTTATGTTTGTGTGTGGTGAACATACTGTGGCTCTGAAGTACTTTTTTAATGTTGTCCAGTTGGTCACATTGAAATACACTCAGCACTCACTGCCGAGCTGTTGTGTTACTTTGACTTTCATTTTGAATGACCTAAACTGGTTAATGACTTAGATTCCCATGCCCTCGGCAGATATACAGGAGGGTGACAATGACAACATGGTCCCTATCCATCCAGTATTGTCATAGAGTCACACAGATCCTTTGATCCAATCAGTTCTCACCGACCATGTTCCCAAACTAAACTAGTCCCACTTGCCTGCATCTGGCCCATATCCCTCCAAACCTTTCCTAATCATGAATTAATCCAAATGTCTTTTGGACATTGTAACTTGTACTTACATCCATCACTTTCTCTGGCAGTTCATTCCACACATGAACCAGTCTCTGTGTAAAACAAGTCACCCCTCATATCTTTTTTAAATCTTTCTGCTCCCACTGTAAAAATATGCCCCCTAGTTTTGAACTCCCTCACCCGAGGGAAATGACCCTTGTCAACCACCTTACGATTTTATAATCATGATTTTATAAACCCCAGTAAGGTTATCCCTCAACCTCCTACAATCCAGTGAGAAAAGGTCCCAATCTTTCTAGTCTAATTTTCTATCTCAAACCCTCCATTCCCAGCTACATCCCAGTAAATCTTTTCTGAACCCTTTTCAGTTTAATAATATCCTTCCTGTAACAGGGTATCGATAAATGCACACAGTACTCCAGAAGAGGCCTCACCAACATCCTGTACAACATCAACATGACATCCCAACTCTGATACTCAAAGGTCTGAGCAGTGAAGGCAAGTGTGTTAAACACCTTCTTAACCACCATGCCTACCTGTGACACAAATTTCAAAGAATTATGTGCCTGAATCCTTCAATCTTTCTGTTCTACAACACTACCCAGGGGTCCACCATTAATTGTATAAGTCCTGTCCTTGTTTGTATTACCAAAATACAATATCTCACATTTATCCAAATTAAATTCCATCTACCACTTCTCAGTCCATTGATACAATTAATCAAGATCTAGAATCTTTGATGTTTCCTCTAAGTTTTGGGACTAATTTCAGCCTGTGTGGTAAATTGGATTGCCTGCTTTAATGCCAAATTCTCCAAGGAATGAAAAAATACAATTACTTCGCATCTCTCACAATGACTATAATATGATATGAGACCTCCTCTCATCATTCTCCTCTCCAAGGAGAACTGACACAACTTCTTCAATATACACTTGTAACTGAAGTTTCCCATCCCAAGGATCATTCTTCAAAACCACCTCTGCATGCTCTCCAATTCATTCAACTCCTTCCTATAATGTAGTATCTAGTTATATCACCATTATTTGCATATTCCATTCTACAACAAAGTTCACCCCAGTCTTCTTTTCCAGATTGGCAGCATCAAGATCATTGTGATGTGTTTCTGGCAGTGTAGGAAGATTCTAACTGTAAGGGCCTTCCGCATCATCAGCCAGACTGTGTATTGGTGCTTTTTTGAACTTTCATGTGGTGAGATATTCTGCCAAATGACTTAATAATTTGTTCGGGGAGATGGCAATGAATCTGTGTCCACTGGCTACTGAACGGGCAGCATGCTGCTGAGTCATTTCAATGATTTCAGCATCCAGCTATCGCTAACCACACTGTTGATCGACCCTCACCCCATACATTCAGTCAATGTTGTGTATGGTTAGCACTTCTTGAAACTAGACTGAACTGGAGCAAGCTCAGGCAGTCATGCAATAATGGAATCTGGTCTTTGGAAGTTTGAAGAATGCTACAACATGGGAGGTATCTTGTAGCAAGGTTATTTAATCCTGCTCTGGAGGAATTGTGACGTGCTCCAGGAGACATGTTTAGAAAGTTATGGGCACAGGTAGCATGTGGGTGTCAATGCCAGGAGTCAAGCCTCATGGTCCTACCTGCAGCAATGCAAATAGTTCAATGACCCCACGTGAGTGGCTAAGGCCAGCAAATGCATCTGCAGAAACCATCCCCTATCAATTGCACCATTATTCTTAAACACAGGTCAATGTGCCAAATGCCATTACGCACCTACCAACACTCTCTATTGTCCAGGACTCATCTAACTTTATCTCAATCTCACATTCTTAACATTATAGCAGGATCCATGCCCACAATTCACAGGTTTTGCAAACATTGCCTGCCTGCTGTTCAAATACTTTATGTCATATAAATTTCACTGACACGCTTCTTTAGTTGTTCTTTGTCCTACAAGAAAAAGCAAGAGCTGACTGGAGGGTGACAGAAAAACAAATCTCCACGAGAATTCAGATTAGACTACAAAACATTTACCAATTAACAAGCACTGGTCACCAGAGGCAATAACAAAAACAAAGAAAAGGTAGGAAGAGAAGGGGAGGCTAAATTAAGATTGAGTTGGAGGGAGAAATAAAATGTACGCCAACCCCTGCGGTGTCCACCTCTCTCCAAATACATGTTACACATTGAGTGTTTCCTCTCCAATGAACCCAGGCACGAATGTAGCCAGGGAAAAAGAGCAGGCAGTTGTATACTATGACCCCTCCATAGTCTGCTGCCAGGACCTAGGAGCAAACTCATTTGGAGGTCCTCCAAACTGCCTGTGCCACTCTGCAATGGATAAAAACATCTTACACTGAATACCACCACCAAGGGATCTATCTGACATATTAAACAATGAATGAATTACTAGCCGTGTGGTAATAACAAAAAGGAAAATGAGGGGAAAAGAGTGGGACTAAATCAAAGCCAAGTCCACAGCCGGAAAGAACATTAGAATGAATGCTGCTAGGCAGCCATCACTGCACGGCCTCAAATTGGGCCTGCTTCTTCCCAGTTCTGCCTGCTGGCCTAAGTTCGGATGCGAGACTCTGAAAACTGCATTTAAATTTGTTGCTTCCCAGATGTCCAAAGATGTACAGATTGGGTGGATTGGCCATGCTAAATTTCCTGTGATGCCCATGGATGAGCAGATTGGGTGGATTAGCCATAGGAAAATGCAGAGTTTTGGGAATAGGCAGAAGGGTTGGGTCTTGATGGGATGCTTTTTGGAGGGTCAGTATGAACTCAATAGGTTAAATGGCCTGTTTCCGCACTGTAGGGATTTAAATAAATTTCTTAAAGAAAGATTTTGTCACAAGCAAAATGACTTTCAACTTCTCAACATCGAGACTCACATATCCTTTGGAAACTAGATGTGGCAAGAAAGGAGAGAGAGTGAGCAAAAGAGAGATAGCGAGAGAGAGAAAGAGAGAGAGAGAGAGAATGATCTGTGTTCCACATCTGAGTTTCTGTCTGGAATTAAGGCTGAGGTTAAATGATCTCAGAAAACTTAAGCTCTAGGATTGAATCACCATGTCCTAATGCATAATTTGGGACTTTTAAAATCACTCATGGGACATCGGTGACCTTGGCTGACTAGCATTTATTGTTCATCCCTAATTGTCTTTGTGGTGGTAAGCTACCTTCTTGAACTGCTGCAGGTTGAAAAATTGAGACAACTGAATGATTTGCTAGGCCATTTCAGAAGGCAGTGAAGAATGAACTACATTGGTGTAAGTCTGGAGTCAGATGTAGACCAGACCAAATAAGGATGACAGATTTCCTTCCCTGAAGGATATTAATGAGCCAGATCGGGTTTTCCAACAATCAACAATGGTGCTCAGTAGATTCTTAATTTCAAATATATTCTTTTGAATTCAAATTCCTTCATCTGCTGTGATGGGATTCAAACTCAGAACCACAAAACATTAGCTGAGTTTCTGGATTAATAGTCCAGTGATAATATTACTAGGTTATCATTTCCCCATATCACATAGCATGTTGACTCTACTGCAATGTTCGTGGATACTTCACAAACATTGATCATCCTTGTAGCCTGAGTTATGGATTGTTTTCACCTATCATCTTTAATACTAATCATTAGATTTGAATCGATTGTTAGACACCATAGATGAATATGTATTAGAATGTTCCCTTTTAAAAATTTTAGATTTTAATTAATGCAATTTTTGTTTTATTGAAGTTTTGATTTAGAACAGGCATTATAATGAGTGAAATTGGAAAACACAGAAAAGTGCAAGACTCGACTGTTGAAAAGATCATTAAATTTAAGTGGTGTCTTTTCACAAAGAGGGGGAAAGAATTATATGTGAAACATTTGTCACTTTTGATTCCTTGCCACATCTAGTTTCCAAAGATTTATCTTTCATTAATACCATGGGAACATTTGATAAAGATACTGTTAAGGGTTTCCATGGCAGGTTTCAGGAATTTGAATGTTAAAACACTGTTTGTGTACATCTGAAGATACAACTTCCTATCAAAATTGGATAGGTTACTTGTAGATAACTTAACTTCTTCAAGTTACACATATACATCATTGCCTTCTCCATATTTCTAGACAGTAGAACACTCCAATTCCCAAAACCATTAAATCCTGAAATTGGAATATGTATGATTTTTATTGAGATTATGTAATGGACTGGGGAAGATGGCAATTCATTCATTTTACAAATTCATGCTACAATCCATTTTCAATAAGCTCAAAGTAGTGACTGATGCTAAGGATAAAGTTCTATTTGTGACACAATCCTCTGTTACCTCACCTCATTGATTTTAGGGAGCATTAACACAATAGTACTGGATTGGTAGTCCCAGAGCATAGATAAATGCTCTTGATGCATGGGAATAGAGGTTATGGCATAAACTGATTTCACAACCTAACATTATCACAGTTGGGTGCTTACCAGTTCTCAACTTGATTAACAGCTGAAATGATTATAAAGTCTTTGACATGGGTCTATGAATATAAATGATTCCTTTGTAAGGGATTAAACAGTTGAAGATTCAACAATGAGGATTTTTTTCCCCCAAAACAGTAAAGTCATTACAGATATTTGGAAAATCATATTTCATCTTGGCCTGGATCCTGGGATCAGTCCATAGTAGAAATTAGATTAGTGGAGATATTTGGTGTTAGGCAGTGGGTGAAGCAGAATGGATTTGTAAGAACTGGCACTAAGCTGACAACAGGCTATAAATGGCCAAGGGTGAGTGAGGGGCATGATTTGGCATGGATAGGTCATGGGGAATGTGTGGGTGTAAGAGATGTGGGGCTACAAGGATTTGTTTTGTATTAATCTTATCTTTGTAAATCCAAGAGCCCTGAAGCTGGGCATTCATGCAGCACCATCTCCTTACCTAACAGTCAACATGGCAACCTCTTCACAGTTTCTGGCCTTTGCAGCAATTCCCATTGACACTTGCTCCCCTGATTGAAAATGATAACATATGGTACCCATTTTTCTGTGTCAAGTTTGAAGATTTGAGAGTTTTCTTAAAGTTCATTTCACACTTCATGATAAAAGAATATATTCAAAAGATATTGTTTATCTCTTCAAGTGGTCAATCTGTTGTAAAAACAATCCACTATTTCACGAGCCATTTCAAGGACAGAAAATCCTTTGCAAACCTCTTAAAACTGTCAATCAAACTATATATTCAGCCTGCCTTGCAGAGATTGGACTTTTAAATTCAACTAATCATCCATGATAAGCTTGGTTGTACAGGTATTAACAAACCTTGGGAAATGTACACAATGAAGTCTATTGAAAACCCTTTGTTTTTTGAGCAACACAAGACATCCTATCAATGAAAGCAGTCCAGGTGCAGATGGGGCTTATTTTCCTTCTCCGTGAAAGTGCTTTTCATTTTACAAAGACTCTAGACATTTAATTTTGTTTCAGATTGTTACACTAGAGATTCGAAGTAGTGTTTTTGTTAGAATGCATAAGAGCACTTCTCCCAATCAGAAAGTTACAAATCACACAACACCAGGTTATAGTTCAACAGATTTAATTGGAAGCACTAGCTTTTCGAGCACCGCACCTTCATCAGATGGTTGTGGAGTGATTTGTAACTTTGTACACCCCAGTCCGACACCGGCATCTCCACATCATGACCCCAATCAGAAATGTATTTCAACACTTACAGAATGCTGATCAATGTTGAACTTACCTTAGCAGACCTTTATAATCACGGCAGCAAAGTTATATGTAACTTTAATACAGCACATAACTATTGTTTGTGACTGTTTTAGTTTTGGTACCTTGCCTAGAACTAGAGGTGCCCTGAGATTCATACTTCTTCTGAGGGGCCATGAAGCTTCCTACTGAAGACGTCCAACTCCACTGAAATTGGGAGAGGCACTCGGGGACTTAAATTATGCACTGGCAAAAGATGAGAGTGATACATGGGGGAAGGCTCCTTGCACCCTTTCCCATGTTAGTAAAAGATGCCATGGAAATGGGAATGGAGATGGGAATCTGAGAATTACAGTGAATCTGATTTTAGGGGGCTCCCAAGTTATCCTGAGACAATTTGCCAAAGGATCAATCAGCTCTTTACTCACTCCAAATCACAGCTGTATTTCAATATACACTGTTAAAGTTCTACAAGCCACAAGCATCACAATCGCAAATGTTGAGTAAATATCTTAAGCAAGTGTTCTTTATCTTGGTTTAGACAACCACCTGATGAAGGAACAGTGCTCCGAAAGTTAGTGCTTCCAAATAAACATGTTGGACTATAACCTGATGTTGTGTAATTTTTAATTTTGTCCACCCCAGTCCAACACCGGAACTTCCAAATCTTTGTTTAGTTTAATACTGAAGAGATTATCTCAGCAGGGGGAATAAAAGTGGGTGAAGGAGCAAAGTACACTGCCTGATGTTACAAACATTCATGTCCTTTGAATTACTTTTCTTACCAATATTGGTTGCCTGCCCCACCTTTTGTCACTTGATTTTGTGGCTCCCACTGTGTGTGTGGATTCTGTTAGGGAATATCTTATACAATCTTAATTCTCAAACAACAAACCTAATATTGGAAATCTCCATTTCATTTGGCATTGTATTGCAAGTAAATAGGCTCAGTGAGAAATCCCTTAAGGGACTGTTTGTATTGGGATTCAAGATCTTTATGGAAAGCAAAATGGGATTACTAAAATGCTACATCTAGTCAATGTTGCAATAGAGATGCAAAAATTGGAATATAAGCAAGACGATAGATGACAAATTAATAGGTCACAGAGATGCGTGGCTGAAGTTTTGCAATGATGGACAAAATGGCTCTGTTTTATGTTTCTTTCTTAAAACTTTGACAGTGCTGGGGCATTAAAGTAAGCTTTTCACAAACAATTTCTTTACATGTACATAGGAATATGAGTTCACCATTCAGTCCCCTGAGTCTGTTCCACCATTCAATAAGAGCTGTATACCTGACTTTGTGCCAAATCCCTTAATATTTTTCCGTAACAAAAGTTATCTGTCTCAGATTTAAATTAACAACTGATTTAGCATCAACCGCTAAATATGGCAGAGTTCCAAACCTCTACCACCCTTTATGTGTATAACTGCTCCCTAACATCTCTTCTGAAATATCTGGCCCTAACTTTTAGACTATGCCCCCAGTTCTAGAATTGCCAATCAGTGAGAATAGTTTATCTACTCTGTCTTTTCCTGTTTTTATCTTGAAGACTTTAATATCTACATTTTTGTGTCATTTTCAAATCTTGTACCTGCTTCTGAAACTGTTGATGGATTTCCACACATCTTGTTAATATATTGAAATTCGGGAAAAATTTGGCCTAATTTATGTAA
>NC_057711.1:110939365-110943848 GCF_004010195.1 Chiloscyllium plagiosum | reverse complement strand
GCACTATCCACCTGGGTGGCAACTTTCAGGGACTTATGTACATGGGCTCCAAGATCCCTCTGCACATCCACACTACCAAGAATCCAGTACTCTGCCTTCCTGTTATTCTTCCCAAAGTGCATCACCTCACATTTAGCTGATTGAACTCTATTTGTCACATCTCAGCCCAATTCTGCAGTTTATCCAAGTCCCCCTCAACCTGTAACATTCTTCCAAACTGTCCACTACTCCACCGACTTTAGTGTCATCTGCAAATTTACTAATCCATCCATCTATTCCTGCGTCTAAGTCATTTATAAATATGACAAACAGCAGTGGTCCCAAAACAGAGCGTTGTGCCACACCACTAGTAAGTGGACTCCAGACTGAATATTTTCCATCAACCACCACTCGCTGCCTTCTTTCAGAAAGCCAGTTTCTAATGCAAACTGCTAAATCACCCTCAATTCCATGCCTCTGCATTTTCTCCATCAGCCTACCATGTGGAACCTTATCAAAGACTTTACTGAAATCCATGTATACCGCGTCAACTGCCCTACACTCATCTACATGCTTGAACCTCCTCCACCATTCATCACGATCGTGGCTGATCATCCAACTCAATAGCCTAATCCTGCTTTCTCCCTGTAACCATTGATCCCATTTGCCCCAAGTGCTATTTCTAGCTACCTCTTGAATACATTCAATGTTTTGGCATCAACTACGTCCTGTGGTAATGACTTTCGTAGGCTCACCACTCTTTGGGTGAAGAAACGTCTCCTCATCACTGTCCTAAATGATCCACCCTGAATACTCAGATTGTGACCCCTCGTTGTGGATACACTCACCATCAGGAAATCTTCCCTGCATCTACCCTATCTAGTCTTATTAGAATTTTATAAATCTCTACCACTCTTTGGGTGAAGAAACGTCTCCTCGTCACTGTCCTAAATGATCCACCCTGAATACTCAGATTGTGACCCCTCGTTGTGGATGCACTCACCATCAGGAAATCTGCCCTGCACCTACCCTATCTCGTCCTATTAGAATTTTATAAATCTCTATGAGATTCCCCCTCATTCAAGAACTCCAGCAAAAATAATCCTAAACGAGTCAATCTCTTCTCATACGTCAGTCCCGCCATCCCATCAATCAGCCTGGTAAACCTTTGCTGTACTCCCTCGAAAGCAAGAGCATCCTTCCTCAGAAAAGGAGACCAAAACTGCACACAATATTCTAGGTGTGGCCTCGCCAAGACCTTGTGTAACTCCAACCACACATCCCTGCTCCTGTACTCGGAACCTCTCGCTTTTGCCTTCCTTACCACCTGCTGCACTGCATGCCTACCATCAGCGACTGGTGCACAAGGACCCCCAGGTCCTGCTGAATACTCCCCTCTCCCAATTTACAGCCATTCAGGTAGTAACCTGCCTTTCTGTTATTGCTTCCAAAGCAATAACCTCATGTTTATCCAAATTATACTGCACCTGCCATTGATTTGCCCACTCACCCAACCTGGCCATGTCATGCTGAAGGATCTCTGCATCCTCATCACAGTTCACCCTCCCACCCAACTTGGTATTGTCTGCAAACTTTGAGATGTTACATTTTGTTCCCTCATCCAAATCATAAATATATGTTGTGAATAGCTGAAATAAAAGCACCCAAAGGAAACCCGCACAAATGTGGGGAGAATGTTCAAAGTTCACACAGTCGCCCAAGGGTGGCATTGAACCGGGTCCCTGGTGTTATGAGGCAGCGGTGCTAACCAGTGCCTTGGAGTACTGTCAGCAGATCTGGGCAGCACATCTCGGGAAGGTACTTTAGCCTGGTAGGGAGTTCATTACAGGTTTATAAGAATGATACTTAGACTTCAGGGATTAAGTTACAAGGAAGGTTTACATAAATTAGGCCAAACTTTTCCCGAATTTAGAAGGTTAAGAGTGATCTGATCAAAGCCTTCAATATATTAACAGGATGGGTGGAAATTCATCAACAGCTTCAGAAGCAGGTACAAGATTTGAAAACGACACAAAAATGTAGATATTAAAGTCTTCAAGATAAAAACAGTCTACGGTCCTTACATCAATGAGACTATTGTTTCTCTGTCTGCTCTGTTCAACAAGGAAATGAGGAATTCAAACCGCAAACAGATCTGCCATGATCTTATTGAATAGGGGAACAGGCTCCAGAGAACAAATGGCCGACTTCAGTTCCGAATTCCTTCAGTTCGAGCATGCTGACTCAGTGGTTCGTACTGCTGCCTCATGTCACCAGGGACCTGGGTTTGATTCCACCCTTGGATGACTGTGTGTGTGGAATTTGCACATTCTTCCCATATCTTTGTGGGTTTCATCTCACAGTTCAAAGATGTGTGGGTTAGGTGGTTTGGCCATGTTAAATTGCCCATAGTATCCAGGGATTTGCAGTCTAGGTGGATTAGTCATGGTAAAATGTAGGGTTATGGGGATAGAGAGGAGGGTTGGGTCTAGATGGGAAAGTTGGTGCAGAATCGATGGACTGAATGGTCTTTTTCTGCAATTCTTCTTCTTCGCGTGTCCCTATCAGTGTAGCACCTTTCATTTTTCCTGGACATATCACTCTTTTGTTTGTTCACCATACACTCCGTTGTACTAAATGTTGCAGACAAATTTGCACACAATACGAAAGCAATGTGATACTGACTAGGCAATCAGTTCTTGTAAAACGAAAACAAAAATTGCTGGAGAAACTCAGCTGGTCTGGCAACATCTGTGGAAAAACATACAGAGTTAATGTTTCGAGTCTTACGACCCTTCTTCAGAACTTATGTTTCTGTTTGTTTTGGATCTTCCACATCTGCTGGTCTTTTTTTTGTAATCATAGATTCCTACAGTATGGGAACAAGCCATTTGGCCCAACAAGTTCACACTGACCCTCTGAAGAGAAACCCACCCAGAGCCATTCCCCTACCCTATTACTCTACATTTTCTTGACTAATGCACCTAACCTATACAACCCTGAACTCTATGGGCAGTTTATAGAGTCATAGACATGTACAGCATGGAAACAGACCCTTCAGTCCGACTTGTCCATGCTGCCCAGTTATTCCGATCCAATCTAGTCCCACCTGCCATCACCTGGCCCATATACCTCCAAACCCTTCCTATTCATATATCCATCCAGATGCCTTTTAAATGTTGCAATTGTACCAGCCTCCACCACTTCCTCTGGCAGCTCATTCGATACACATTTCACCCTCTGTATGAAAAAGCTGCCTCTTAGGTCCCTTTTATATCTTTCCCCTCTCACCATAAACCTATGTCCTCTAGTTCTGGACTCCCCCACCTCAGGGAAGAGACTTTGTCTACTTATCTATCCATGCCCCTCAGGATTTTGTAAACCTCTATAAGGTCACCCCTCAGACTCCGGCGCTCCAGGGAAAACAGCCCTAACCTATTCAACTTCTCCCTATAGCTCAAATCCTCCAACCCTGGCAACATCCTTGTCAATCTTCCTCCCAACTCCTGTACTCAATACTCTGACCAATAAAGGAAAGTGTACCAAACGCCTTCTTCACTGTCCTATGTACCTGTGACTCCACTTTCAAGGAGCTATGAACCTGCACTCCAAGGTCTCTTTTTTCAGCAACACTCTCTAGTATGGCCAATTCACCTAACCTGCATATCTTTGGACTGAGGGAAGAAACTGGAGCACCCAGAGGAAACCCACACAGACACAGGGAGAATGTGCAAACTCCAAACAGATAGTCACCCGAGGCTGGAATCAAACTCGGGTCCCTGGTGCTGTGAGGCAGCAGTGCTAACCACTGAGCCACCATGTCTCCCCTTTCTTATGATGTTGGCTGAGGAGGAATTATCAGTGAATACTGGGCATAGCTGTTTTGCTCTTCTTCCAAATAGTGTCGCAGGACATTTTTTGTGCTCTTGAGAGGGCAGTCTGACCCTGGTATAAGATCTCATCTGAAATATGACAGTACAGCACCCTGCTAAGTACTGCATCAAAATGGCAGTCTCTGTAAAGGCACAAAATCCATTACAGATAGTGATGTTGACTCATAGCCAATGGAAAACATGTTTCTTCTCAAGGAGAAGAGGAAGCTTTAGGATTAATTAAACGCATGCCCTACAGTAGCTAATTCACACTGACCTCTTCATTTCCAACTGCTGCCAGGACATTAAACACCTCAACCTGTCTACCCCCCTCCCCCACTCCAAACTCTCACCCTCCAGTCCCTCTGCTCCAATCCCGACCTCACCATCAAGCCAGCAGATAAAGGGGGCGCAGTGGTAGTCTTGTGCACTGACCTTTACACCGCTGAAGCCAGATGCCAACTCGAGAACACCTTTTCCTACTGCCCCCTCGACCATGACCCCACCCCCCATCACCAAACCATCATCTCCCAGACCATACAGAACATCATCACCTCAGGACATCTCCCACCCACAGCTTCCAACCTCATAGTCCGGGAACCCCGCACTGCCCGGTTCTACCTCCTTCCCAA
>NC_057711.1:110931787-110938098 GCF_004010195.1 Chiloscyllium plagiosum | reverse complement strand
ACCTATCCCCTTCATCCCCTCCCCCACTCACCTATTGTACTCTATGCTACTTTCTCCCCACCCCCACCCTCCTCTCATTTAACTCTCCACCCTTCAGGCTCTCTGCCTTTATTCCTGATGAAGGGCTTTTTGCCTGAAACGTTGATTTTACTGCTCCTCGGATGCTGCCCGAACTGCTGTGCTCTTCCAGCACCACTCTAATCCAGAATCTGGTTTCCAGCATCTGCAGTCATTGTTTTTACCTGACATCCCAGGACGTCTAAACATCAGGGCTATAAGGAATGCAAACATAGTTAAAATTCCAGTGAGCATACTGGAGCAGAGAGGTTATGTTAATAATCCAGAAACCTGCAATAATGATCAAGAAATACAGGTTTAAATCCCCCTCAGCGGCTAGGGAATTTAAATTCAGTTCATAAAAAGGTAAACCTGGAATAAAACATTAGTATCAGTAATAATGGTCATGAAATTCTAGGATTGTGCTAAAAACTTCTGTTTCATGAAGGAAGGAAATTGCTTCTCTTACCTGGTGTGACCTACAAGTGGCTCTCTGAAACAGCCTAGTAAGCCCTAAGATTTTAATGGGATGAGCAGCAAATGCCGCTCTTGCCGGTTACTTTCACTTCCTGTGAATGATTCGAGAAATAAATGGAAAAGGGCCAGACTATGTCTCCACTCGATTTTAATGGGTGGCATGTCTGGTTTAGACCGGTGCACAAGCAGTTCAAATATCCTGACAGGGAGAGTTTTTAAAAAGTATAGAAGCCCTGCAGTGTGGAAACACACCATTTGACCACTAAGCCACTGTGCCACCCCTGCTCATAGCTGAGGCCATGCTCATTTTAATCCCTTGGCCATGTTTTTAAACCAGAACTGCCCTGAAATTGGTGGGAGTGAATCAGAACCTAGTGAATGGGAGCAAACTTCAACAGTTATTTTATCAAAGCAACCAAGTTTGTAAATTGAATATGATTTGTCTTTAACAAGTCCATGCTGGCTTTCATTTAACAAACCTTACTTTTCAAAGTGTCAATTGATTTTGTCCCAGATTAATGTCTGTAACAGCTTGCCCAAGACAGAGGTTAAGTTGACTCGATTGTCGTTCCCAGCTTATCTTCCTTTACTGTGATGAACAGCACTTTAACACATTTTTTTCCAGTCTTTTGACACCACCTCCATGTTCAAGAATGTTTGGAAAATTCCAGTCCAACACAATTTCTCCACTATGTCCTCCTTCACTGTAACATTGGCAGCATCTCCTTTAACAAAAACAGATGCAAAATGTTTGTTCGGTACCCACATCCCCGTTGGTACCTATGAGGCCCACCTTTCCTTTGACTATTAAATGGGCTCAAAAAGACTTGTGATTTCCATTTTATATTATACACGAATCCATTTCTCTGGTCTCTTTTGCAAACCTTATTTAGATCATGCCTCCATTGGTGATTGAGCTTTCAGATGTCTTGGTCTCTAAACTCTAGAATTTCATTTCTAAAAGTTTCCAGCTCTTAGCACTCTACTCTCTTTTACAATGCCTCTTAAAGACACACATCTTCAACTGATCTTTTGATTGTTTGGGCGATTTTGCCTCCAGCAGAGTGTTTTATTTTATACCGCAGATGCTTCTGTTTTCTCCCATAATAAAAGAAACTAGGTGTGGATCCTATAGTATTAAGGAATCCCACAGGCATTTGTTACTACAATGATGTCCTAACATTACATTGCTGAGGCGCACAAAGAATGGTCTCTTTGAATATTTCCTCATAGTGCTGGGTACCAAATTTTGTTTGATAACATTCCCAACAAATGCCTTGGGAATTATACTGTGTTAAAGGTCCTATTTATATACACACTGTTGTTATTACCCTCCCCGGTTACTTCTTTTTCTTATACTGCTGATCTCCATGTCTGATCTTGCCAGAATCTCAGGGTTGGAATACCCATATTGAATAGTTCTGATGTACAGCAGCATCAGTAAAGACATATCTTTGGTAACTGATTTAACAGAGTATGGGCAAGAAAGCTAATGAAGAATGCTACAGCACGCTATCAGCAGTGTTGCTGCTGGATCACCCACCAAAAACTTCAGAACTGAATATAATTGCCTCATCTCTCACCAGACCAAACAATTCCTCCATGTTGTACAAGCACCCTGAGTCAGAATGAACATTAGTTTGAGGCTTGAACACAAAATCTAGACTGATAGTCCACAGCCGTACAGAGGTGGTGCTGCATTGTCAGAGACGCAGTTTTTAAAAAGATGAGAGGTGGATATATAAGTTCCAACAATATTATTGATTGCAGAACCTTTAGGAACATTGAGATACAGAGGGATCTGGGCATACAGATCCACAAATGCCTGAAATTGCCAGTCCAGATGGATAAGATGGTCAAAAGGCATACAGCACATTTTCCTTCATCGGCTGGGGCATCGAATATACAAGTTGACATGTTATGTCACAGCTGTACAAAACTTTACTGAGGCCACATTTTGAATATTGTGTGCAGTTCTGGTCAGCACACTCTCAGAAGTAGGTGGATGCTTTGGAGAGGGTGCACAGATGTTTAACTAGGATGTTGCCTGGTCTGGAGGATTTTAGTTATGAGGAAAGGTTGCTTAAACTCAGATTGCTTTCACTGAAAAAAATGGAGGCTGAGGGATGACCTGATAAAGGCCTACAAAATTATGAGGAGGAATAGATGGAGTAGATAGTCAGAGATTTTCTCCCAGGGTGGAAAGGTCAACTACAAGAGGGCACAGGTTCAAGGTGAGAGGGGGAATGCTTAAGGGAGAAATGCGAGGAAAAGTTTTCATACAGAGGGTGGTAGGTACCCGGAATGCACTGACAGTGGGGATGGTGGAAGCAGGCACGTTAGCAATGTTTAAGGCGTAACTTGATAGACGCAAGAACAGGAGGCAAGTAGAGGGAAAGAAACCAGGTATGGGCAATATGTAGTGGGTCGAATGAATTAGGAATCGGCACAGGCTTGGTGGGCCGAAGGGCCTGTTCCTGTTCTTGATTGTATTGTATTTTGAAGAAGAGTGCATGCCCTGGAAGCTGTTATTGTTCAGCCGTCACCACTGAGAAAACCACATCATCGGATGGTTATCATGTTGTTGATTGTGCATGTTTGCTGTATGCAAATCTTCTAGGAGAAAGTGAGGACTGCAGATGCTGGAGATCAGAGCTGAAAATGTGTTGCTGGAAAAGCGCAGCAGGTCAGGCAGCATCCAAGGACCAGGAGAATCGACATTTCGGGCATGAGCACTTCATCAGGAAGCCCTTCATTCTTGAAGAAGGGCTCATGCCTGAAACATCGATTCTCCTGCTCCTTGGATGCTGCCTGACCTGCTGCGCTTTTCCAGCAACGCATTTTCAGTACGCAAATCTGATGTCTTGTTTCGTACTTTACACTCACAACTACATTTCAAAAGTACATCACTGTCTGTAAACCTCTTTGGTATTTGACATGCCAAAAGGACCCACACCAACTTTTACAGATGCACCATAGAAAGCATACTATCCGAGTACATAACGACCTGGTCTGGCAACTGCTCTGCAGGACTGTAAGAAACTACAGAAGGTTGTGTGCACAGCCCCAGATCACCACGGAAGCCAACATCCCATCCATGGGCTCCATTTATGCTTCTCTTTGCCGTGGAAAGACTGCCATTATAAAGACCTCTTCTACCCTGGTAATGCTCTCCTACAACCTCTTCCATCAGGTAGAAGATACAGAAGCTTGAAAACACACACACACACACGCACACACCCCAGGTTCATGAACAGCTTCTTCCCTGCCCTTATTAGACTGATGAATGGGCTCTAACTTCAAATAATATTGACCTTATTAATGTTGATCCTGCTATGCACACCTCTTACGCAGTGTAACCTGTATGCTTTACTCTGTGTAAACATCCGTATGTTCTTCCTTACTATGATTTGCCTGAACTGCTTGCAAAATAAAGCCTTTCACTGTGCTTGGGTACATGTGACTACAATAAATCAAATAAGATATTTGAAGTGTGAGAAGATCTATATTATTGCAACAAAAACAGAAGTTGTTTCTGATTTACAGCATCCGCGATTCTTTTGGCTTCTTTATTATTGCAACACTGTCTTCTTTACATGATTGTTACTGGATTCCCATTTCTCACCAAATACTGCTATATGGACTTCAGTAAGGCATTCGATAATGTTCCCCATGGGGAACTGGTTAGCAAGGTGAGATCTCATGGAATACAGGGAGAACTAGCCATTTGGATACAGAACTGGCTTAAAGGTAGAGGACAGAGGATGGTGGTGGAGGGTTGTTTTTCAGACTGGAGGCCTGTGACCAGTGGAGTTCCACAAGGATCGATGCTGAGTCCACTAATTTTCGTTATTTATATAAATGATTTGGATGTGAACCTAGGAGGTATATTTAGTAAGTTTGTAGATGACACCAAAATTGGAAGTGTAGTGGACATGAAGAAGGTTACCTCAGATTACATTGGGATCTTGATCAGATGAAGCAATGGGCTGAGAAGTGGCAGATGGGGTTTAATTTAGATAAATGCGAGGGGCTGCGCTTTGGGAAAGCAAATCTTAGCAGGACTTATACACTTAATGGTAAGGTTGTAGGGAGTGTTGCAGAACATAGAGACCTGGAAGTGCAGGATCATATCTCCTTGAAAGTAGAGTCGCAAGTAGATAGGATAGTGAAGATGGTGTTTGGTATGCTTTCCTTTATTGCTCAGAGTATTGTCAATTATCTCAAGAGGGTTGGAATATAAAAGCACTGTTGTGCTACTGATACTTTATAAAGCTGTGGATAGGCCCCATTTGGAGTACTGTGTCCAGTTTTGGTCCCCACACCTGAGGAAGGACATACTGGCATGGAGCGTGTCCAGCGGAGATTCACACGGATGATCGATGGAATGGTAGGTCTAACATATGAGGAACGGCTGAGGATCCTGGGATTGTATTCATTGGAGTTTAGAAGATTAAGGGGAGATCTAATAGAAACTTACAAGATAATACATGGCTTGGAGAGGGTGGACGCTAGGAAATTGTTTCCGTTAGGCGAGGAGACTAGGACCCGTGGACACAGCCTTAGAATTAGAGGGGGTAAATTCAGAACAGAAATGCGGAGATATTTCTTCAGCCAGAGAGTGGTGGGCCTGTGGAATTCATTGCCACAGACTGCAGTGGAGGCTGGGATGGTAAATGTCTTCAAGGCAGAAATTGATAAATTCTTGATGTCACAAGGAATTAAGGGCTACGGGGAGAATGCGGGTAAGTGGAGTTGAAATGCCCATCAGCCATGATTGAATGGTAGAGTGGACTCGATGGGCCGAATGGCCTTACTTCCGCTCCTATGTCTTATGGTCTTATTGAGTACAGGAGTTGGGAGGTCATGTTGCGGCTGTACAGGACATTGGTTAGGCCGCTTTTGGAATATTGCGTGCAATTCTAGTCTCCTCCCTATCGGAAAAATGTTGTGAAATGTGAAAGGATTCAGAAAAGATTTACAAGGATGTTGCCAGGTTTGGAGGATTTGAGCTATAGGGAGAGTCTGAACAGGCTGGGGCTGTTTTCCCTGGAGCGTTGGAGGTTGAGGGGAGACCTCATAGAGTTATAAAATCATGGGGGGCATAGATAGGGTAAATAAATGAAGTATTTTCCCTGGGGTCGGGGGATCCAGAACTAGAGGGCATAGGTTTATGGTGAGAGGAGAAAGATATAAAAGGGTCCTAAGGGGCAACTTTTTCATGCAGAGGGTGGTGCGTGCATGGAATGAGCTGCCAGAGGAAACACTGGAGGCTGGTATAATTGCAACATTTATAAGGCATCTGGATGGATATATGAATAGGAAAGGTTTGGAGGGATATTGGCCAAGTGCTGGCAAATGGGACTAGATTAAGTTGGGAAAACTGGTTGGCATGGACAAGTTGAACCTAAGGGTCTATTTCCGTGCTGTACCTCTCTATGACACTAACTTGACAGGGTGGGGTGGAAATCAAAAAAAATGTTGCTTGAAAAGCACAGCGGGTGAGGCAGCATCCAAGGAGCAGGAGAATCAACATATCGAGTATAAGCCCTTCATCAGGAATACTGGAGGGGATAGGGGCTAAGATAATTAGGAGGGTGGGGCTGGATGAGAAGGTAGCTGGGAAGGCGATAAGTAGTTTCTGGATTAGTGGTGCTGGAAGAGCACAGCAGTTCAGGCAGCATCCGAGGAGCAGTAAAATCGACGTTTCGGGCAAAAGCCCTTCATCAGGAATAAAGGCAGAGAGCCTGAAGCATGGAGAGATAAGCTAGAGGAGG
>NC_057711.1:110915337-110930744 GCF_004010195.1 Chiloscyllium plagiosum | reverse complement strand
GCTTTTGCCCGAAACGTCGATTTTACTGCTCCTCGGATGCTGCCTGAACTGCTGTGCTCTTCTAGCACCACTAATCCAGAATCTGGATTCCAGCATCTGCAGTCATTGTTTTTACCTAGGTGATAAGTAGATGCAGGTGGGGGGGTGATGGTGATAACTCAGAGGGGAGGGTGGAGCAGACAGGTGGGAAGGAAGACAGACAGATAGGGCAGTTCAAGAGGGTGGTGCTGAGTTTGAGGGTTGGACCTGGGATGAGGTGGGAGAAGGGAAGTAAGGAAACTGGTGAACTCAATATTGGTGCTGTGTGATTGGTTGGTTCCACGGCGGAAGATGAGGCATTCTTCCGCCAGGCGTTGGGTGGCGTGGATTTGGCGGTGGATGAGGCCCAGGACTTGCATGTCCTTAGTGGATTGGGAGGGGGAGTTAATGTGGTTGGCCACAGGATGGAGGGGTTGTTTGGTGCATGTGTCTCAGAGATGTTCTCTAAAACATTCCACGCGTTGGCATCCCAATGTAGAAGAGACCACATCGAGAGCAATGGACACAGTTAGATGAGGTGTTTGGATGTGCAGGAAAATCTCTGCCAAATGTGGAAGGATCCTTTGGGGTCTTAGATGGAGGTGAGGGGGGAGATTTGGGCACAGGTTTTACCACCTCTTGTGGCAGCAAGGGAAGGTGCCATGAGTGGAGGGGGTGTTGGTTGCAGGGGACGTGGACCTAACCAGGGAGTCGTGGAGGGAATGGTCTCTGCAGAATGCTGAAAGGGGTGGGGAGAGAAACATATCTCTGGTAGTGGAGTCTGATTGCAGGTGGTGCAAATGGCGAAGGATAATACAGTGTATATGGAGATTTGTGGGGTGGAAGGTGAGGGCCAGGCAATTCTATCCTTGTTGCAGTTGGAGGGTTGGGATTCAAGGGCAGAGTTGCGGGAAGTGGAGGAGATGCGCTGGAGGGCATTGTTGACCACATGTGTGGTCCTTGAAAAAGAAAGCCATCTGGCATGCCCTGGAGTGGAATTGCTCCTCCTGGGAGCAGATACTGTGGAGGCAGGGGAATTCAGAGTAAGGGATAGTGTTTTTACATGGGTCGGAGGGGGAGATGGGATAACGTGTTGTTGAGGAAGCCATGGGAGTTGATGGTTTAATGTAAATGTCCATATTGAGTCGGTTACCAGACATGGAGACGAAGAGGTCTTGGAAGGGAAAGGAGGGGTCTGAGATGGTCCAGGTGAACTTGAGGTCAGGGTGGAAGGTGTTCATGAAGTTAATGAACTGTTCAACCTCCTCATGGGAGCACAAGGTGGGAGCACGAGTGTGGGAGCATGAGGTGGTGCATACACAGCTATCAATGTAGCGGAGGAAAAGGTGGGGAATGGTGCTGGTGTAACTGCCGAAGAGATTGTTCCGACGAAGAGGCAGGCATAGCTGGGGCCCATGGCTACCCCTTTGGTTTGGAGGAAGTGGGAGGATTCGAAGGGTGGGCTCTGATGGTTAGGGGAGGATGTGCCATCCTTTCTTGGTCCTGTACATGTGCTTCCAGGTATGCAGCAATGTGGTTGACTCTTAATTGTCCTCTGAAATGCCCCAGCAAACCTCACAGCATAGGGTCAATTGGAAATGGACAGCACATGTTGGCCCTGACAGCAATATCTATGATCTAAGAAAGAACAAAGGAAAAAAAAACTGCAGAGTATTTTTCCAGACTTTTCTTTCAGGTTCCCAGCATTTCTACTACAGTGCAGATACGCAATCCTTTACCCAAAATTCCGAAATCTGAAAAGCTCTGAAATCCAAAATATTTTGTGGTGTGTGGAGCGTCATTTTGGCGTTCAAATAGGTGACCCAACTGCACACCCACTCGAACTGTGAGACTCAGATGTGATGTGGCGGAGTGGCCCAGCACTGGCAGGTGTCAATTGTGTCTCAGTGCTCATACTATTCGCATGTGTGTCTGCTGTTAGGTAATTTTTTTTATTTTACTGTGAAAATAACATTTATTCTAAAATCCAAAAATTTCCAAATTCTGAAAAACAGCTGGCCCCAAGGATTTCAGATAAAGAATTGTGTACCTGTATTTAGCTTCCAGCCAATTGCTTTAAATTTAGTTTGTAAGAAGGATTCCTCAGTACATGAACGTGTGCCCATTGCAAGCATCAGGCAGCTCAGTGTCAATTCCTGCACTTGATAAAATAACAGACTTAGCACAATAGAAATAACAACAGGCAATCACGAGCATGGCACTGTACCTTATGCAATGAGAGGTCAGTTGATAATCCAGGACTGGATGCCATGGAAGCTGGACAATGTCACTTCTTTTAATATTCTCATGGAAATTTCGGTCATCAGGTCAGCACAGAGCAGAAAGAATTACCCAACCAAACTTGCAGCCTCAAACTTACTGGCAATGCAGGACAGTTTTAAAAAAGCTTTATGAACATTCATGCAAACACTAAAGAAGACTCGGCCTCCTCTACCATTCAGTCAGATCACAGCTGATCCAATAAGAGCATTGGATGTAAGAACCGCATTAGGCTATTCAGCCCATTGAGCCTGCTTCACATGGCTGATATATTTCTCCATCCCATTCTCCTATCACGTCATTTGTGTTCTGAACAACATTCTGAAGAATGGTCCCTGAACCTGAAACATTCACCCTGCTTTCTCTCCACAAATGTTGGCAGACCTGCTGAATTTTATCAGCAATTTCTGTTTTTGTTCCTCAAATAACAAGCCCTACATTCCTGCGATCATCCTTGTACACCTCTGCTGGACCCTGTCAAGCCGAGTACATGCTTTCCTAGATATGAAACCCAAAACGGCCTCAGCAGTACATCATTGCTCTTGTATTCTAGCCCTCTCAAAATGAATGTTAACATTGCATTTACATTCCTAACTGCCAACTAACCTGCACGTTACTCTTAAGAGAATCCTGAACTAGGTCTCTGAAGTCCCATTGTGCTTCAGAATTCCGAAGCCTTTACCCATTTAGAAAATAGTTTACACCTCTATTCTTCCTACTGTTTCTCACATTGTATTCCATCTGTCACTTCTTTGCTCACTCACTTCCTCAACACTATCCACTTATCATCTACAAACTCAGCAATAATGCCCTCAGTTCCTTCATCCAGATTGTTAATATATAACACAAATCTTAGAAATGACTGAGATCAAGCTAACTGGCCTGTAATTTTCCATTTTCTGCCTGACTTCCTTCTTAAATATAGGTGTTACATGAACCATTTTCCAGTCCTCTGGGACCCTTTCTGACTGCAGTGATTCCTGAAAGATCAACACCAATGCCTCCAAATTCTCCCGAACTATCTATTTCAGAACCTTGGGATGTAGTCCATCTGGTCTGGGTAATTTATTCACCTTTCTGCTTCCCTTGCACCTTCTCCCTGGCTGACAGCCAATGCACTCACCTCTGCACCTGATTCTCTTGAAGTTCTGGTATCTTACTGGTATCTTCCACCATGAAGACTGATGCAAAGTGCCTATTCATTTCCTCTGCTATTTCTTTGTTCACCAATATTACTTCTGCAGTTCATTTTCCAGTGGTCCAATGGCCATTCTCACCTCTTTCTTACCTTTCATATGTCTAAACAAAAACTCTTGCAAAATCGTTTATATTACTACCTAGCTTACCTACATATTTTATCTTCTCACCCCTTATTACTTTTTTTAGATGCCCTTTGTGGATTTTGAAATGTTTCCTAATCCTCTGGCTTCCCACTAATCTTCACCACGTTTTTCTTTTGTTTTTATGCCCTTGTCGGGTCATAGTTGCCTGATCTTCCCCTCTGTATGTTTCTCCTTCCTTGGAATGCTTTCTGCTGTGCCTCGCAAATTACCCACAAAAACTGCTACCATTGCCACTCCACTGTCTTCCCCATGAGGTTCCACTTCCAATCAACTCTGGCCAGCTCCTCTCCCATCCTAGTAGTTACCTTTATTAAATTATAGTACCACCACATCTGATTCCATCCTATTAAATTCTAAGGTGAATTCTATCTTATTGTGATCATTGCCCCCTAGGGGTTCCTTCACCTTAAGCTCCTTAATCAAGTCTGCCTCAAGTTGTAAGTCCAGTATGACTCTTTTTTAGAATTGAAGGGGTTGGAAATGATGTTTTTATACTGTTATTAAAGGGGGAGGAGGAGTGAGTAGAAATGATGTGCCCATAGAAAAAGGCAAAGAGAGTATTAATGGTGGTAGAGGAGTGATACAGATGCAGACTAGGTGTTAATTATAGGTATTAATGGTAGAAAAGCAAACTCATGCAAGCCATGGGGTTCCTTCACCTTCAGCTCCCTAATTAGTCTGCCTCATCACACTCACCAAATCCAAGTTAAAAATCACACAGCACCAGGTTATAGTTCAACAGGTTTATCTGGAAGCACTAGCTTTCAGAGTGCTGCTCCTTCATCAGGTGGTTGTCCAAATCCAAAGTTGCCTGTCCCCTGCTAAAATCTACCACAACCTGTTCCAAAATTACATCTTGTAGACATTCCACAAATTCCTTTTCTTGAGATTTGCTACCAACCTGATTTTCCCAGTACATGTGCATACTAAAGTAACCCCATGATTATTGTAATAGTCCCTTTCTTACATGCTTTTTCTATTTCCTGATTTATTTTCTTCCCCATATCCTGACCACCGCTGGGAGGCTCACATCAGGATTTCTTTCCTTTTGGAATTCCTCAACTCTACCCACACAGATTTTACGCCTTCCGGCTCTATATTCCCTCTTACTATCGACTTAATTTTAATCTTCAATACAAACTCATTTAGCTTGTCTTGTACACTGTGTGCATTTAAGTATTAAATATTGAGGTCCCCCATATATATTGTAATCGTGCCTTTCATGCATGTCTTTAATAGCTCCTGATTTATTTTCTGCCCCACATCCTGACAATTGCTAGGAAGCTGTAGATTTGGGTGGCACATTGGCTCAATAGTTGTCACTGCTCACCAGTTTCAAATAACCTCCCTTCCAATCCCTGTCATTTTCAGCCGGCAGCTTGAGAGAGTTATAAATTCAATAGTTAGGGAACAGAGTTTACAGCAGGGTACAATAATAACTTCAGTCTTCCCCATACTGAAATGGGGGAATACTCTGCTTATTCAGCACTGATAAACTATCTGAAAATGTAGCAACAGTGAAGGAATTGAGAAAGACAGTGATGAGGTAGAGTTGGGTGTTGTTAGTATTGGAGTGAAAATTCTTGAGCAATACTCTTGGATGAGGCTTTTGAAAGGCAGCATTTGGCTGACGAATAGGAAAGGTCAAGGACTGATTCTGAGGGGATCACGTCAGTTCACAAGATCTGTGAAGGGACAATTCATGGCTGCATATCATCATGATGTAACTACAGTATCTTCACCCGTATTAGAAGGTTTTGGGTTGGACACTCACTGAAGATTTGGACACATTAAGAATACAGTACTGAGAGTATAGTTACATTGTCACTGGCCCAGGATTTCAGATGGGAGGCACTCTTTGCCTGTTCAGCTGGGGATGTCATGATTAGATTAGATTAGATTAGATTCTCTACAGTGTGGAAACAGGCCCTTCGGCCCAACAAGTCCACACCGCCCCTCCAAAGAGAAACCCACCCGAACCCATTCCCCTACCCTATATTTACCTCTGACAAACGCACCTAACACGGTGGGCAATTTAGCATGGCCAATTCATCTGACCTGCACATGTTTGGATTTTGGGAGGAAACCGGAGCACCCGGAGGAAACCCACGCTGACACAGGGAGAATATGCAAACTCTACACAGATACAATTTAATAGGACCAGGTTGTGCCTCTGGTGTCTCGGCTAATGTTCTTCCTTCAAATAACGCTTAAAAATAAAGATATAAAATCTGGAAATACTCAGTAGGTGTGGCAGCACTAGGAGTTTCTTTGCTATATGTGATGCATCTTAAAATGAATGATCAATTAGTGTTCACTTTTTTTTGGTGGCTGTGTGATCTTTGATTACATAAAAGTGACCATATACTTAGAGTCATAGAGTCCTACAGCACGAAGACAGGTACTTCGGCTCAAACTGGTCCATGCCAACCGAAACGTCCATCCACGCTAACCCCATATTCCTGCACTTGCCCCTTCATACATAACACTGAAATCTCCAAGGACATCATAGCTGCTGTCTTTAAGTAATATTTCCTTTTTGTATGATGGGGTCTCCAAGACGAGGGGTCATTAGGGATGATGTCAGGAAAAGGCTGTCGAAATGTGGGAATCTCAGCCTCAAATACAGCTGTGATGTCTGTGAACTGAAAATTCCTAAGCCAATGATGAAAGGTTGTTGCCCCAAGATCACCCTGACTTTTCACTCTCACTAGATCTGCTGCGTATTTCCTGAAGTTTTCATTCGTTCTGTAGATTTCCAGCAGTTGTATTTTGGTTGTAAGCTTATCAGGTGCAGGCAGAAATGTGGATTTGAGGTTACAATCAGGCCAGCCCTGATTTTATTAAATGGCCTACCCCTGCTCCTTATTTCTATGTCCAAAACAGACTGTCCAATTTTGCAGCATTTGATTTCACCACTCAATCTGTTCCCATTAATCCAGCAGAGGAAGAGTTAATTTTGAGCAGCACTAACGGCTCCTGTAGACTGGCAAAGGGCAAACTTTCATTTCTACTTGCTCTGATCAATACCTATCACTTTGGATTAATTATAGTAAAAAGTGCAGAGCCTGTGGCTACTAACCAGAGAATATTAACAGTTCCCTTAGCGATTTCTGGAACCTGAAAGATTTGTATAGTGCTGGCAGCTCGCATACATGGCTGTTTTCCAGCCTGACTGTCTGTGCAATCAACATTGAAAACTATGACAATTTGAAATGTATTGACATTCTGGGAACATATAACCATTCTGCAAACAACCTGGTTGGTTAACTATCTCCTGGCACCAGAAAGAACTAACCAACAACCTCATTTATAAATCAGAATTGGAAGCACTTACTTCTTTCACCTGTGGTTTCTATGATTCTTTGACATTTAGCGGCCACTCTTTTTCAAAACTATTGATCTATAATTCGCCACTTAATCTCAAAGGCCTGACAGTATTGATACTCTGTACAAGTATCCCTCCACACCCATACATTAACCCTTTTAGCATATCCTTCTCTTGCTTTCTCCCTCATGAGCAGCTTAAGGCTCTCGGAACAGCCAAATTGAGTCTGGTTGGACTTGATGCTAATTTCAAACAGCCATGCTAAGTTTGGGTTTCCCACTGCGTGATCCATGTCCTGCCCTCTGCTCCCTAGGTCCTGTTGATCAAATTCAGATGTTAAAAATGTGGGTGAGACCTCTGCACCTGGGTCCTGCTCACTATTTTTAAAAGTCTCTGGAGTTGGAAGAGATGAAAACACCAGGGACTTTCAAGTAATTCCTCTTCAAGCCACACACCATCCTGACATGGAGCTTCATCACTATTTCTTCACTATTGCTTAAATAAAAACCTGGAATTCTCTCCCTAATGTATTAAGTGTAACTGTATGACATGGACTTTGGTGACTGGTGGTAATCACTACTTCCAGAGCAACCCAGACAAGGCAATAAATGTTGGTCTTGCATGAGATGCTTATATCCTGTGAACATTTATTTTTTTTTTAAATCACCCATTGGTCACTTCAAACAGAAGTCTGAAATTTTGCAAGTAGTCTTGCAAAAACTTTCTGAAAACCATGTAATTTTGCTTAAGGGGAATTAGTAACTGTCATTCTAAACATGAAACTGATTGTGTTGAAACACACAATTACACCAAGTCAAGCAAATACTTTGCTCAGTTTTCTTTCCACTGATGTGGGTGATTTGGCAACAGAAAACTGATGGTGGTGTTTTGTTTCCCAATACCACAACTCAAACAGTAAAGCAACTCAGGCCAGAAGAGGACATAATATTGTAACTTCACCCAAAACATTAGTGGACAATAACTGAAACACCTTTACATTTAAAGTGAAAATGCCAAGTGTACCATCTGATTAACAATTGGATCTTTAATATTTTTTCAGGCTTGAATCAAGAAGGTAAATGACACTGGATTTGAGAATGTGGAGTCTGAGGTCATGACAACCCATCCACTTACTAAGCTTTACAGGAAAGATTGCTGGTTAGAAATGATGAGGCTTGGCTCATTTTTATTTCTCTACATCTTGGTTTGACTGTACCTGTACCTACTGTCACCCTGGCTAGCTCATTGCACATCAAAGTTTAAATATGTTCTCGGTTAACTTATTCATCACTACACAGTACATTAACTTGAGCCATACATCATCCATTTGGTCATTTAATGATAAGACAAATATCGAATTTTCCGTTTTTCACCTCAGATTTCCGGTAGAATTTTGCCTTTACAACATAAATACAAAGTCATGATTTGGAGATGCCGGTGTTGGACTGGGGTGCACAAAGTTAAACATCATACAACACCAGGTTATAGTCCAACAGGTTTAATTGGAAGCACATTAGCTTTCGGAGCATCGCTCCTTCATCAGGTGGTAGTGGAGCCCTCTACTACACCTGATGAAGGAGCGACACTCCGAAAGCTAGTGTGCTACAACACCAGGTTATAGTCCAACAGGTTTAATTGGAAGCACATTAGCTTTCGGAGCATCGCTCCTTCATCAGGTGGTAGTGGAGCCCTCCACTATCACCTGATGAAGGAGCGACACTCCGAAAGCTAGTGTGCCTCCAATTAAACCTGTTAGACCTGATGTTGTGTGATTTTTAACTAAATACAAAGTCTTTTTTTAAAAACATGTAATACACCACTGAAAACTTTGGACTGAAACCTCCCAGACCTTGAACATCATGGCTAGTGAGAAATCAGTTGAGAAAATATATTCTGAGATTGGAAAAATGGGATTGTCAACATTGACAAAAGGAAGTCTGATTTTCTCTAGAAGGTTTTGAAGGCCAGCCAAGACTCTCGCACGGAAGTGTTGATGGGTCTGTTGGAATGCATTGACTTCTAATTGTTACCCATTCTCACCTCATTTATATGTAATTTGCTATTCTCAAAAGCTTCATAGAGGGACTATACAGTAGTAGTTCCTGATATGAAAGCCTTGGTGGTATCTGGTGTTCCAGCTCCCTGCTTGCTCCATTGGACCTCCCTGCATTCACATGGGTAAAGACTGCCTGCAACACCCCACTTCGCATCCTCCCATTCATCGAAGTTTGCATCAGACAGGTACCAGCCTCACCACATCAACATGGCACATTGTGGCTCAATTATGTTACACGTCACTGCTTCAACACTGGAATTTTGGAGCACACCAATAACTGACATTGTGATGCTTACTTACTTCTTTCATTTGTGATTCTTTGACATTTAGTGGCCACTCCTTTTCAAAACCATTAGTCTATATTTCGTCACTCAATCTCAAAGGCCTGACAGTATTGATACTCTGTACAAGCCTCCTTCCACACCCATACATTAAGCCTTTTAGCATATCCTTCTCTTGCTTGCTCCCTCATGATGCTGGTGCCAGGCCACTTTACATACAGGGTGGGGCATCCATCTCAGGCATTGGAGTACGGTGCAACTCAGGAGTGTGTGCCTGCTTCTTTAGGTCCCACTCACTTTGCACTTACATGGATGCTCACAGCGTTTCTTCCTTGCCATTTTACGCTTTGTAACCTTACTTAAATTTTACAGTTTCACAGTATGTACTTCTGTACTGCCTTGCTTCGTAGAGCAGGCACAAAGACAGGCAGCACATCTTGTTTGCTAGCATTGACCAGTCAAGGAGGTGACGGTCATGTCAATCTTATACATACTTTGTACCAACAGATTTGTGCATTAGCCAAATGGCTGAGTCCCAATCTCTAAAACAAGTATAGGAGAACTGTTGTCAATCAGGAGGCACTGGCATAGTAACTCAAATATGTTGTCCAATCTCAGTACAGGAACTTGAATATAACTGCTTGGGGCATTCAGGGCTGGGGTTACATGTAATTAAATTTCAGGTAGTGTCCAGTACTACCAGCCTGGGAATATGTGCTAAGTCAGTCAGGGATCACTGAGAATCAACCCTTAGATCAGTGAAAGTGTTGGTCAGCTACATGGAAAAAAGAAAGGATAATTTTTGGAGTGGGGGGTGTGGGGGCGGGGGTAGAGGTCACCTAGATTGACAGGCTGAGCCTGTGACTCACTATGTGGAGTGTGACCAGTATTGCCTTCCAGCCTCATTTGAGTCACTAATGCACAACAGCAATAACAACTGGCTACCATCACTCAAGGAGAGGGCAGAATAAGTGCTTATTTGTTGCATATAGGGAGCAGACTACATTTGTGAGTGATATCAAG
Source organism: Chiloscyllium plagiosum (assembly GCF_004010195.1). NCBI lineage: Eukaryota > Metazoa > Chordata > Chondrichthyes > Orectolobiformes > Hemiscylliidae > Chiloscyllium > Chiloscyllium plagiosum. The sequence continues at coordinate 110,920,415 of NC_057711.1, read as the reverse complement.
GTGTAATTGCATTAAAAAAATGCTTACACATTACATCTGTAAAATGAAGACGTCTGTAATCATAGAATCCTTCACGTGAACCGTGTGCAATGACCGCTTGTATCAATTACAAAGCTGGCCACAGGCAACCTTGACCATGACATTGGTAATTATAAATTGTTCATAGTCACCTCTGTCAAGCAGCATAATCACAGGTGACATCGAAAGTGTTACCTGCAGGTCACATTCGCAAAGACAATCCAAAGTATCATAGGATACACAGAAGGCCCTGGAGTCTTCTGTTATCAATATCATTTCCTCAAGGTTCATGAGGCTCAGTATTGCTGTAGACTGGGCCAGCACACTGTCACAGAACAATGCCATCCGTAGGAGCAAGACTTGTGACCTGAAGGACTGGGTGGCCGTCCTAACTCAGTGTTCAGTAAAGTGATGGTTGCACTAAACTTCATACAACTGGCTCCTTAGAGGAGCCATCTATGGGGATTTCTCAATCTTCAACCCACAAATGTACAAAAGCTGATGAAATTTGTGCCAGATCAGACCACTTGCTCTCGTTTCCCCTGATGCAGTCAGTGCTGTAGCCTGGGCAATGGGCTTTGCCAACATGCAGTGGCCCAGGCAAGACCTCAGGTTTGAATCCTGAATGGTGGAATTTGAATTCAATAAAAATTCAGAATTGAGAATCTAATGATGACCATGAAATCAAGGTCAATTGTAAGGAATGTCCACTGGCTTCACAAATATCCCCTAGGGAAGGAAACTGCCATCTTTACCTGGTCTGACCTACATATGACTCCAGATTCATATCTATGTGTTTGCCTCACAACTGCCCTGTGGCAATCAGGAGTGCAGTAAATGCTGGTCTTGTCAGCTATACCCACATCCCATGAATGAAATCAGAAAAAAACGCTCAGTAGGAAAGCTGCGCTGTGCAGCCATGACTGATGATACCACTCTGGCTGAGTGGAGCTAAAATGTAGCCCATTCTTCAACCAGGTCCATTGTGGAGCAGATGATAGGTCTCCTGAAGGTGAGGTTCTGATACTTAGATTGGTTTGGAGAGGCAGTACATTTCAGTCAAGCTGTGTTGATTAAGCAGGGTACAGGGTGCCAGGATTTAGGATGTGATGAGTGCTGAAGAGCTGGGAGAGCAGCAGCAGTCTTCTGAGGATCAAGATGAGGACAGGAGGAGAAACATCACCTTCATAGAGCAATGTAACATTGGGTGCAACAAGCCAGGCAGGACTAACTTGACCCCCAATTTCAAGTTGGGTGTAGTGATCATTCCTTGACGGTAAATTTCCTGTCAGTTCCAAGAAGAAAATTCAGTTTTTCCTGGTTTGCTATTTCTTTGATTTTCATCTTGCTCAATAAAATTTAATAATTTCAACCATTTGAAGGCTTTCTAACAAATGATGCTTCCACATTGAACAAAGACAAGATTTTATGTTGCACTGGGCATTAGGAAAAGAGTAGCTCTCCTTTCAAACATGCTATAGGTACTAAGGTCTCATAGCCTGTGTAACTTGATTCTTATAGCTGCTGATGTTGTGACAATCAGACTTGATGTAAAAATACATTTCCGAATGTGAGATTGCCAGTGACCCATACCACCTTTGTGCCCTCAGAAGCTTTTGTTTTTCCATTTCCTCCCCATCCATGTCTAAGTATACTGTGAAGGCTATTCCTGGCTGAATGTGATTAAATTGGTACATAGTTGGACTTTAAACATGGCACAGATGGCAGGAACCTCGAAGATCTCACCAACATCTGGTACTCCTGCTGCTGGTGAGCACATAATGGTGATAGTTGCAAGTGTGGTGCCATAGGGGACATGGTGCAAATGTAATGACGCGAGTAGCAGTAAATTACATGAGAGAACTGGCTAGGGTTCATGAATAGAAACAGTCCATGAAACTCCCCGAAATTGACACTTTGTCAAATTTTAGTAAAATCCAATCTTTAATTTGGTTAGTTCGCAATCCCTCAGGAATGAAAGCATTTTTTTTGCCTTACAATTCAAATTCCTACTCCCACAATCATTCCTGTCTTATTTTGTCTTTATGTACATCTTTATGACTCTATGTACATGAATAAATCTAGGAGGAGACAATTCAATTATGATTTGTATTTCAATGATATACAGATGCTACATGAATCAATTGCCTTACCTTCGTTAATTGTTCTTCACTGAACAAGAATCACAATCGCCAATGGACAAATCCCTGAAAACCTAACATAATTCTAAATGATAGATTTTACAATAGACAACATTTTCAACAAAATACTTTGCCATTTGCTGTGCTGTCATGTTTTAAATTCCCTGAAATCCAGTTGTGTTAGTGTCTATCAAATGCTCGCAGGTAAACTTGCCAAAGTCCCTGATGAATTTTATAGGGACCCTACCTCAAGAAACAATTGTAACACAATGGGTTTATTTGTGAACACAGTTCATAAATCCCTGCCTGTGAAGAGCTGCAGGGAAGTCTAAAGAAGCCATTAATATTAGTCATCAAGCCTCCTGATAACTGCCCTGGCAGCTATTCTATAAGGAGACGTATCCACTGTCCGAAAGGGGAATTTATACTGATTGGTTCACTCTTGATGAATCATGACAGGCTTCCTCAGAGACAGAATTACAAAGAAAACAGTTCATGCATTGCCACAAGGTGCACATCTTGCTAGTATGACAATCCAGGCCAGTGCACAATTTGACCTAAAAGAAGGACTTGTATTGATATAACATCTTTCACAATCTCAACAGGTCCCAAAGGATTTTACATCCAGTAAATTATTTTTGTAGTCACTGTTGCAAAGTAATAAATGCAGCAGCCAATCTGTACACAGCGAAATCTCACAAACAGCAATGTGATGGCAACATAGAAAAAAATTGTCTTTGTTTAAGTAATAAATATTTCTCAAGATACAGGAGAGATCACTAACGGCCCAGTAGAAAATGGTGGCAGGTGGCAGAATCATGTTGCGTAGTTGAGGAATCTCACTGTCTGGCTAGCCAATAACCTGTATTGCCCATTTTTGGGAAGGCAGACAGGCATTGGTGAGGCCACCAATGTGCCTCCTGTGGAATCAAGACCTTAGAGCTGAAAGGCGAGCTGCCAGTCAATCAATGACCGGTACCTCTTCAACACAGCAGCATCACTGAAAGTAGTCACCTACGGAATGTCATGACCAGAGCCCCCAGGAGCAATGAGAACACAAAGCAAAAGTAAGTGATGGGGGGAGAGGGGGGGGTGTTTGAGGAATGGAGGTCAAGGAGAAGTTGGGGTGTGGGTGGCATCGTAGGCTTCAGCAGCAAGCATAGAAAGGGCAGCTCCCAGGGCCTTCATCTGACTATGCTAATTGCTCTAAATTGAGGAAACTCCTCTCCTGCCAAAGTGACAACCTGCCCGTACAGTTTGACCTGTCAGGTGAGGCACATGATGCCAGGCTCACTTGCGCCAGGGTTAACTGCAGCAGTGACAGATGAGGCCCTTAAATGGTCGCTTAGGGGTCTTAGTCACAATAAGTGAGGAGATCAACAACGGGCCTTCACACCCTGTATGCCACCATTCTGTCTAATTCTGTGTGTTTTTTTCTATTTTATTCATAGGATGTGGGCATCACTGACTAGGCCAGCATTTATTGCCATCCCCAATTGCTCAGAGAGGACTTTAAGTGTCAATCCCATTTCTGTAGATCTGGAGTCACATATAGGACAGCGATTTCCTTCCTTAAAAGGCATTTATGAGTCAGAAGAGTTTTTAACAGTGACCACAAGTTCCACGTTCATCATTAGACTCTTTATTTCTGATTTTTTTAGTAAATTTAAATTCTACCATCTGGCATACCAGGATTTGAACCCTGGTTCTCTGGATTAATTGTCGAGCCAATAATACAACTGGGCCATTACCTCACCTAGGGAGTTGCCTTTCCCACCTCTAAACTCGCTACAGGAGATGTAGCGGATTTTGCCTAGAAACTCTGTTTGAAGAGTTGATAATTAGATTCTTCACTGTAAGACAGAAGCAAAAATACTGCAAATGCTGGAAATCTGAACCAAACACAGAGAACGCTGGAGAAACCCAACAGGTTTGGCAGCATCTGTGGAGGGAGAAACAGAGTTAATGTTTCAAGTCTGGTATGACTGTTCTTCAGAAGTGAAACCCTGAGGGCAGTGAGGGTACAGAATGTACTCTGGGTGGGTGTTTAAATATCCATCACTAAGAATAGCTCAGCAGCACTTTGACTAACTAAGTTTGTTATATCGTAGAGGAGTAGTTAGTGGACTGGATCTGCAGCAATTGGTGAAGAAACCAAAAAAAGGAAAAAATATAATTTCCCTCATCTTCGCCCAGCTGCCTGCCACAGATTCATCAGTCCATGACAGTAAACAAGTGACCAATCCATAGCCCTTGGGGAGATGCTGCCCTGTCTTCACATTGAGAATACCTTCCCCCCACCACCCCCCCCCCCCCCCCACACCAACCCCCCATTGCACTGTGTGATACTAACGTTGTGCTAAATGTGATAGATTTCAAACATCTGCAGCTCAATACTGAGGAATTCATCAGGTGCAGAGGGCCCTCACCAGTCGATTGTACTCCAATACAATCTGCAATCTCATGGCCCAGCATATCCCCCATTCTACCATTACCATCAAGCCAGGGCATCAACTCTGGCTTAATGAAGATATTAGAAGGACATATCAAAAGCAGCACTAGGTATAACTTAAAAATGAGGAGTCAATTAAGTGAATCTGCAACACAGGTCCTAGGGAGTATTGATAAACAAAGAGACCTTGGAGTGCAGGTTCATAGCTTCTTGAAAGTGGAGTCGCAGATAGATAGGATAGTGAAGAAGGCGTTTGGTATGCTTTCCTTTATTGGTCAGAGAATGGAGTACAGGGGTTGGGAGGTCATATTGCAGCTGTACAGGACATTGGTTAGGCCACTGTTGGAATATTGTGTGCAATTCTGGTCTCCTTCTTATCGGAAAGATATTGTGAAACTTGAAAGGGTTCAGAAAAGATTTACAAGGATGTTGCCAGGGTTGGAGGATTTGAGCTATAGGGAGAGGCT
>NC_057711.1:110897981-110915241 GCF_004010195.1 Chiloscyllium plagiosum | reverse complement strand
TATGAATAGGAAGGGTTTGGAGGGATATGGGCCGGGTGCTGGCAGGTGGGACTAGATTGCGTTGGTATATCTGGTCAGCATGGACGGGTTGGACCGAAGGGTCTGTTTCCATGCTATGCATCTCTATGACACCGAACCACTTGTGTGCCAAATGGCATAAGCAGCAAAGGAGAGACAAAGCTAAATGATTCTGCAACCATTGGATCAGATCAAAGTTCTGCAGTTCTGCCACATCCAGTCATAAATGGTGGTGAGCAATTAAACACTCACTGGAGGAGGAGGCTCCATAAATATCTCCATCTTCAATGATGGAGGATACCAGCGCAGCAGTTCAAAAGCTAGGGCTGAAGCATTTGCAACAATCTTCAGCCAGAGGCACCAAGTGGATGATTCATTTTGGCCTCTTCTGTAGGTCACCTGTATTACAAATGTCTGTATTCAGTTAATTTGATTCACCATCACGCCATCTGATATCAAGAATTGGATGAAGGTATGGATAGTGTATGGACTGTGTAATATTCTGGTAAAAGTACAGATGATTTGTGGTCCAGAGCTCACCATTACCTTGGCCAAGCTCTTCCAGCCCAGCTACAACTCTGGCTACCCAACAATGTGGAAAATTGCTCAGGTGTGTACAGTACACAAAAAACAAGACAAATCCAACTCAGCCAATTGCCATCCAATCAATCTACTCTTATTATCACTGGAATGATGGAAGCAGCATTTACTTCACAACAATCTGCTCATGAATGCTCAGGTTAGGTTCCACCAAGGCCACTGAGCTCTTGACCTCATTACAGCCTTTATCCAAACATGGACAAAAGAGCTGAATTCCAGAGAAAATGTGAGACTGACTGCTTTTGTTATCAAGGCTGCATTTGACCGAGCGTGGCTTCAAGGAAAACTACAGTCCTTGTGAATCGCGGAAGACTCTCTGCTGGTTGGTATCACAACCACAAATATTCACTCCTTTGACCACTGATGTTCACAGGTAGCAGCAGTGTGTACCATCTATAAGATGCAGTTCAGAAATTCTCTAGGACTCCCTTGACACCAACTTCAAATGTCAAGACCACTTTGACCTAGAAGGAGAAGATCAGGAGATATGCAGGAACACTAGCATCGGCAAGCTCCCCCCCACCCTCCCACCCCCACAAGACACTCATCATCCTGATTTGGAAAAATTATTTGGTGTTGCTAGGTCAAAATTGTGGAATTCACTCTCTAACTGCATCTTGGATGTACCTACCAAAATAGATTGCAATGATTCAAGCAAACAGCTCACCACTACCTTCTCAAGGGCACCTGGGAATGAAGAATAAATGCAGGCCCAATCAATGAAGTCTATGTCAAATGAATGAATACAAAATAGCTTTCAGACTTGTCCTTGTAGACTATCATAATTCATTAGGTGAAAAAGAGTACTGCAGAAGCTGGAGATTAGAGTCGAGTGTGTGGTGCTGGAAAGGCACAGCAGGTCAAGCAGCATCCGAGGAGCAGGAAAATCGACGTTTCGGGTAAAAGCCCTTCATAGGAATGAGCTCACGACTATCGACTCTCATAACAAACTCTTGACTATCACAATTCATTGTCAAATCTTATACTAACAATTAGATCTCCTGCATCCTAATAAGCCCTTTATCAATACTCAAAAACATAAATTGCTGGAAACACTCAGCAGATCTGGCAGCATCTATGGAGAGAAATCAGAGATAACATTTTGGTTCGAATGACCCTTCCTCAGACCCTTCCTTTTCCAAGAGGCCTAGTTTCGTGTGAAGAAAGTTCTCACATGTACAAGATCAGTAAGGGCTAGTAAGACCATTTTCACACCTCCCTGTCTCTGCAATGCTATCAGAAAAATGGTTCCTTGCAACATTTCAAATCCTTATACTGCTTAGATTCTGCTTTAAATTTACCATTTTAATTAATGGATTAATTTGGTAATTTTTTTTTACTGTGTTCATACCCAGTCTGAATTAACATTAAATTATGGACTGTCTCAATTGTACAGCTAAGTTAGGCAATTAATCCTTTGGGTAAGTGTATGAATGTTAACGGTATGCATCTATGTCATGAAACAATTTTTAATCTGGCAGTTTTGTTGGGTCGGACAAATGGCATCTCAATTTGTGTTAAATCATAGTTTTGAATTTGCCCAAGGGATTTGCCTTTGTTTTTTTATGATGTGGTGGTCTGAACCATGCCTCAAATTAGCCAGTCTGCATAATCTCTGCAGAGCAACATGAGCCTTTTGGTTCACTTAGCATCTACACATCGTACTTGTTTGATCCTTGTTTCTTTGTTAAAGCCCATTTGTAACCATGATGTTGAATGTTGACACACAACTGATTAATTACTACACTCCCATGGTTAAGCAAAGTCCCATTTGAACCATCCTGCTTGTAGCAATTTAAATATTCAAGGCAAGTTTACACTGCATGTCTTCAGATACAATAAAGCACCAAGGAAACGATTGTTTAATTGTTTGCTAAATATTACGTTTAGTAAATTGTATGATAACAGATGCAATAGATTCAATATTTATTTTCTGAATGTAATGTTCTTTCAACTTTTTGCTTTTTACATACAGGAATATTAGGCCAAGGTGTGAACAAGAGTGTTTAGTGCTGAACTATATATCTTGTCAACTTTAATTAGGAGATAACTTAAATTTCACACATTAACCAGAAACAATTGATTATACTCAATTAACCAGCACAGTCCCTGGTGCAGACAGGAATGAATTGAACACATCAAATTGTGCTCTTCTAATTTACTGAACATGTATCTGTGTACAGTCAGTAAATTGCTTCAGCAGACTTTCAATATTTTATGATTTGAAGGTCAATGTGCCTGATTTACTTTATATAAAGGCATTCATCCCTTGCCTTTTGCCATCTTCAATGATTTTATATTCATGTACAATGACTCCTCCAGCGCACTTTTGAACTATCACTCTCCTCATGGTGATCACTGAAGGACAAGCGGGCATAGCCTCAAAATTAGGGGGACTAGAATTAGGACTGAATTGAGAAGGAACTTTTTCACCCAGAGGGTTATGAGTCTGTGGAATTTCCTACCCAGTGAAGTAGTTGAGGCTTCCTTGGTAAATGCTTTTAAAGCTAAGATAGATAATTGTTTGAACAGTAAATGAATAGATTAGCCATGATGTTGTTGAATAACTAAGCAGACTTGAAGGGCCAGGTGGCCTACTCCTGCTACTGTTCCTATGAAGCATGAATTAGATTAGATTCCCTACAGTGAGGAAACAGGCCCTTCGTCCCAACAAGTCCAAACTGACCCTCCAAAGAGTAACCCACCCAGACCCATTCACCTACTTTTTACTAATGCACCTATCACTATAGGCAATTTAGCATGGCCAATTCACCTGTCCCCCACATCTTTTGGCTGTGGGAAGAAACCAGAGCATGCAGATACAGGCAGAATGTGCAAACTCCACACAGACAGTCACCCGAGGCTGGAATCAAACAGAGGTCCCTGGCTTTGCGAGGCAGCAGTGCTAACCACTCAGCCACTGTGCCATCCCTATCTGAAGATTTAATCCCTGCTTGCTGAGTTGGCTTACCTCAGTTTGGGTTGTGCTATGGATATTTCATAAAATCATAACGTCTGGAGGGAGTCCAGAAAAGATTTACCAGGATGTTGCCGACAAAGAGGGTTTGTATAAGGAGAGGTTGGATGGGCTGCGACTTTTCTCACTGGAGTGATGAAGGTTGAGGGGTGACCTTGTAGAGGTTGATAAAACCATGAGGTGTAAATAAAGTGCGAAATTTCAAAACTAGGGGGCATATTTTAAAGGGAGAAGAGAAAGATTTAAAAAAGATATGAGGGGCAACTTCTTCACACAGAGAGTGGTTCGTGTGTGGAATGAACTTCCAGAGAAAGTGATGGATGCAGGTACAGTTACAAAATTTAAAAGACATATGAATAAGTAATGTTCGGAGAGATATGGGCCATGCACAGACAGGTTGGACTAGATTAGTTTAGGATTATGGATGGCATGGACTGGTTAGACCAAAGGGCTTGTTTCTGTGCTGTATGATTCTATGACTAATACTAAGAGCAGACTTTGAGTATCAGATGATTACAGGGTGGTACACTACATCCTTTGGCCCTTATCTATTCATTGTTCAATGCCTCATTATACAACACATGAGATAAATGGCTATTTTGAGAAAGTATGGTATCCCTAGCATGTATTCCCCAGCATCAGTCACTGCCTCCTCATGGAGGGAAGGAAACATGAGGGGGAAAGGAAACTTCAGACAATGTTAAGCTCCTATACGGCTCCATTCATTTGAAGACGTATTTCAAAAGTAACATTCATGTTGCTGTTTCTTATCTTGGAATCTCCTTCAAGTCCTAAAACCTATTGTGAGATTCAAAAAAACTCCAAAATACTTTTTGTATTTTCCATATATACACATTCAGAATATCTGCTTTTTGCAACAATGCTGTTTACAGGTGAATATGGACCAGGATTTCAACAGAAATCCTCTGTGCCTCTTCAAAATACTGCCATTTGTCCACATGTGAGGGAATATGCAGCATTAGTTTTAACATCACATTCAAATTATGGCATCTTTAAAAAGCCAACTTTTCAATCGGTATATTGGGTCCAGATCGATGTGTTTGTTGATAGAATCTGTGGATGAGTGCCATGCCTCTAGGAATTCCCTGGCTGCACACAATTGTCAGCTTTGATTTTATACTCAAGGTTCTGGAGTGGGACATTGTTTTAGGAGGTTAACAAGGTTCCTGCTTATTAGAAGAAAGGACATTCAACAATTTCCACTAACTGTAGAACAAATTGCATAATTATAGCACAGAGGGAGCATATTTGGCCCATCAATTCCATATTAACTCTCTATACAGCAATCCAATCAAATATTGTTCCCCATTCTATCCCCATAGCCCTGTTGGGTTATTTCCTCAAGTGTCAATACAATTTCTGTTTGGCAGCTCAGCAGGATGAATCTACTAACAGGATGGCTATCTTAAGTCGCCCCCGTCCCACCCCCACCCAGGCTTACCAGAGTCCAGCAAGTTTTGTAAAATTCAATTGAAGCTGGAGGATTCTTTCTCCCAAAGAGCTGTTGAGGCTGGAGGGATTGGGAGGAAGATGGTCAAAAGAACATTGAAAAACTGAGACTGATACATGTTTGTTAGACAAAGAATGTGAAGTTTAGGAACTAAAATATGTAGATACAGGTGAACCATGTTAAATGTTTAACTTGGTAAAATGTAGTATATGGCAAGCCAGTCGATGTGGTTACAGTACTAGTGTTGTAAAACATGAGCATGCCAAAGATTTGGACAAGAATCTTATTTCAGATCATGCAGAGAGTAAGTCTGATCACTCTGGGATAATGTTGTGGTTCTGTTCGTCGAGCTGGGAATTTGTGTTGCAGACGTTTCGTCCCCTGTCTAGGTGACATCCTCAGTGCTTGGGAGCCTCCTGTGAAGCACGTCTGTGTTGTTTCCTCCAGCATTTATAGTGGTTTGTCACTGCCGTTTTCGGTTGTCAGTTCCAGCTGTCCACTGCAGTGGCCGGTATATTGGGTCCAGATCGATGTGTTTGTTGATAGAATCTGTGGATGAGTGCCATGCCTCTAGGAATTCCCTGGCTGTTCTCTGTTTGGATTGTCCTATAATAGTAGTGTTGTACCAGTCGAACCCATGTTGCTTGTCATCCGCGTGTGTGGCTACTAAGGATAGCTGGTCGTGTCGTTTCGTGGCTAGTTGGTGTTCATGGATACGGATCGTTAGCTGTCTTCCTGTTTGTCCTATGTAGTGTTTTGTGCAATTCCTTTTGTGTAGCTGGAACGGACAACCAGAACTGCAAAAAGAGGAAGAAGAACACCTCTACAATGTATTCACCAAAAACAGATACTCCCGTAATTTCATCAACACATGCCGAAGGGAAAGACAATGGAATGAGGACATGCCACAACCCAAAGGACTAGCCACGTTACCATACAAAAAGAACATTTCTGAACTGACAGCCAGACTACTACGACCACCAGGACTCATAACAGCACACAAACCAACAGCCACTCTCAGACAACAACTCACCAGGACAAAGGACCCGATATCCAGCATGAGCAAAACCAACGTAGTGTACAGAATCCCATGCAAGGACTGTACAAAACACTACATAGGACAAACAGGAAGACAGCTAATGATCCGCATCCATGAACACCAACTAGCTATGAAACGACACGACCAGCTATCCTTAGTAGCCACACACGCAGTTGACAGCAACAGGGTGTTCGACTGGGACAACACTACTACTATAGGACAATCCAAACAGAACAGCCTGGGAATTCCTGGAGGCATGGCACTCATCCACAGATTCAATCAACAAACACATCAACCTGGACCCAATATACCGGCCACTGCAGCAGACAGCTGGAACTGACAACTGGAAATGGCAGAGACAAACCACTATAAATGCGGGAGGAAACATCACAGAAGCGCTTCACAAGAGGCTCCCAAGCACTGAGGATGTCACCGAGACAGGGGACGAAACGTCTGCCACACAAATTCCCAGCTCGGCGAACAGAACCACAACAACGAGCACCCGTGTTACAAATCTTCTCACAAACTTTGAACTCTGGGATAATGTTCTGTAATTTATGTCAGTTAAACGTAATTGCATATATTGATCTTTTTCATGTGGGATAGATGATCATTCTTTTTGGAGTTGCATCTGAGTAACAGTTAAACCTAATGATCTCCACTATTTAATTGTTAATTGTTAATTATGCTCAGGATGAATATATTAATTCTCTACTCCGGGCTAATCCATTAGAGAAAGAATTGCTGAGCTTGTGAGACAAAATACAATTCAATGATGTGGATGGAACAGTGCATGCTATTTATGAAAAGAAACTGCTGATCCTTGCATCTTGTGTTGATGGGATGTATGTTTTTATTCTCATAGTCTTTGAGGAGACCAATATATATAAACACCACATTACAAACTGCATAATTAGCAAAATTTGACAGCCTTAAAGTTGATTGGAAGTACAAATGTTGTGAGATTGAATTGTAATTGTTGACATCAATGCTCTTTTGCATGGGTAAAATCTGATTTTAATTGTTAAAATCTATCTCCTAGCACTGTAATAACATTCATCTTGCAATAACTATGCAAATTGAGCCATCACTCAGTTGATCATGGTCTTATTTCTCAGTCAGAAAGTAGTTCAAAGAGTTCAATTCCCCTTTCTGAGATTTTGCCAATTTGCCTCATCCAATCTCTGTGAAGGTTAAAATTTTCCATGAATATTGCAGTGCCTTGCTTACAAATGTCCAATTATTTCTTGATTTATACTCTGTCCTACATTGTAACTACTGTCATGAGGGCAATAAACCATTCCATTCAGTAACTCTTGTCCTTTGCTATTTCTTACTTTGAACCAAACTGACTCTACTGTTTGATCTTACAAACAAAAATGATTTCTCATTTCTGTCCTGAACACAGCCTTTGATAATCGACGTTTCGGGCATAAGCCCTTCTTCAGGAATGAGGAAAGTGTGTCCAGCAGGCTAAGATAAAAGGTAGAGAGGAGGGACTTGGGGGAGGGGCATTGGAAATGCGATAGGTGGAAGGAGGTCAAGGTGAGGGTGATAGGCCGGAGTGGGGTGGGGGCGGAGAGGTCAGGAAGAAGATTGCAGGTTAGGAAGGCTGTGCTGAGTTCGAGGGATTTGACTGAGACAAGGTGGGGGGAGGGGAAATGAGGAAACTGGAGAAATCTGAGTTAATCTCTTGTGGTTAGAGGGTTCCTAGGCGGAAGATGAGGCGCTCTTCCTCCAACCGTCATGTTGCTGTGGTCTGGCGATGGAGGAGTCCAAGGATCTGCATGTCCTTGGTGGAGTGGGAGGGGGAGGGGGAGTTGAAGTGTTGAGCCACGGGGTGGTTGGGTTGGTTGGTCCGGATGTCCCAGAGGTGTTCTCTGAAACGTTCCGCAAGTAGGCTCCCAGAGGTGTTGCGGAACATTTCAGAGAACACCTCTGGGACACCCGGACCAACCAACCCAACCACCCTGTGGCTCAACACTTCAACTCCCCCTCCCACTCCACCAAGGACATGCAGATCCTTGGACTTCTCCATCGCCAGATCATGGCAACACGACGGTTGGAGGAAGAGCGCCTCATCTTCCGCCTAAGAACCCTCCAACCACAAGGGATGAACTCAGATTTCTCCAGTTTCCTCATTTCCCCTCCCCCCACCTTGTCCCAGTCAAATCCCTTGAACTCAGCACAGCCTTCCTAACCTGCAATCTTCTTCCTGACTTCTCCGACCCCACCCCACTCCGGCCTATCACCCTCACCTTGACCTCCTTCCACCTATCGCATTTCCAATGTCCCTCTCCCAGGTCCCTCCTCCCTACCTTTTATCTTAGCCTGCTGGACACACTTTCCTCATTCCTGAAGAAGGGCTTATGCCTGAAACGTCGATTCTCCTGTTCCTTGGATGCTGCCTGACCTGCTGCGCTTTTCCAGCAACACATTTTCAGTTCTGATCTCCAGCATCTGCAGTCCTCACTTTCTCCCCACAGCCTTTGATACTAAAGTTCCTTCACCTTTCCTCGATACCTCTTGTGTTTCTGAAATATCAAAAGCTCTTTAATACTCATTATATATCCCATGACTTGCTGTTTCCTGTAAAGACTTTATTCCATTCTCCCAGTTCCTCCAACTCTGTTGCATCTGTTCTGCCAACTTCGACAAGGGGGCCTCCAAAATGCCTACCTTCTTCCTCAACCAAGGATTACCCAGCACTGTAGTTGACAGGGCCCTCAGCTGAGTCCACCACCTCGCTTTTCTCCCACAACAGTAATAGGGTCCCCCTTGTCCTCACCTACTATCCCACCTGCATCCACATCCAGAGAATCATTAGCTGCCATTTCCATCTCCTCCAGTGGGATGACCTAACCAGAACACATATCCCTCCCCGTTCTGTCAGCTTTCCGCAAGGACCGTTCCTCTGGAATATCCTGATCCGCTGCTTTCACCCCCAGCAACACCACCCCACCCCCACCATAGCCCATGCAGTGCTTCACCTGCACTTCACACAATCTAGGGTGAAAGTAGGTACTGCAGATGCTGGAGATTAGAGTCAAGATTAGAGTAGTGCTGGAAAAGCACAGCAGGTCAGGCAGCATCCGAGGAGCAGGAAAATTGACATTTTGGGCAAAAGCCCTTTGTCAGGAATGGTTCAGGCTTTTGCCCAAAACGTCGATTTGCCTGCTCCTTGGGTGCTGCCTGACCTGCTGTGCTTTTCCAACACTACTCTAATCTTGACTTCACACAATCTGGTCTACTGCATTCGCTGCTCACAATGTAGTCTCCTCCACACTGGGGATAGGAAATGCAGACTGGGTGACTGCTTCCCAGAACACCTACATTCTGTCGGCAAAAAAGACCCTTAGCTTCCAGTTGCCTGCCACTTTAAAAAACCATCCTGTTTCCTGGCCAACATCTCTGTCTCAAGCAGGCTGCAGTGCTCCAGCAAAGCTCAGCACAAACTGGAAGAACAGTATTCATTTTCCGCTTGCGAATTCTACGGCCTTTTGGACTGAATGTCAAGTTCAACAAGCTTAGGGTTTGAGGCACCTTCTCCCATGTCTTTACCCCAACCCCCATGCACCACGTTTGTTATCACACAATTTGCTATTACCCACAACACCATCGTTAGCACCAATAGTCTACATTAGTAGCTATTCATTCTCCTAGACTGACCGTCATCATGCTTTCTCTGTCCAACTGTTCTTCTCTCTTTTGGGCTCTATCTCCACCTATTGTTTAGTCCTTAACCCCTGCCCCCACCCTATCTTCTGCATAAAAACAAATCTTTTCCTAGCTACCATCAGTTCTGAGGAAGGGTCACTGGATCTAAAATGATAACTCTGATTTCTCTCCACAGATGCTGCTCCTTTTCTTGTTGAATATTCAAGATTCGATTGTGGTCAATTTACAACCCCGTCACTGTAAATGCTATTGTATCATATTAAATTATTTCTATTTGTGCTATCAACTCAACCACCATGTTACAAAATCTGTATTAATTCAATTAAAGTGCCTCTCATTTCTCTTTCTTTTTAAACAATTTTCACTTATTTTGAATACTCTGTGCCTACCCTTTAGTTATCATAATCACATTGTAACCTTCGACTATCGTTTTGTCCTGTAACTTTCCATATCTCCTATCACGTAAACCCTCCTACCCATTATCTAGTTTGAAGCACTCTCGACATCCCTGCTTGATCAAATTTGTCCTCACACAGTTCCCAATGCAGGCGAGGGCCATTCCAAAGTTATAATAAAAAGAAACCGAAAGAACTGCGGATGCTGTAAATCAGAAACAAAAACAGAAGTTTCTGGAAAAGCTCAGCAGGTCTGGCAGCATCTGTGAACAGAAATCACTGTTAATGTTTGGAATCTAGTGACCCTTTCTCAGAACTGCCCAAAGTTATAACTCCCTCTTTCCACAGTAATGGCGGCAGTGCCCCATGAATTTAACCACTTCTATCTCCCACATTAACTTTTACTTTGTTTCAAAAAAATGTAGATATTTTTTATGAATAAAGTATGAGTACATACAAAGTTTTTAAATCATATCTGTATAGACATTGCAGAGAAAAAAACAAATAAAGCATTTGAACTTTGAAATTTCTCAGAGCTTCTCCACAGTTGCGGAAAACCAAGGCATTTTCTATTTATGCAGGAAACTATTTTTGTTCAATTTGAGGACTGACAGGGTCTGACAACTGAATGGACACTCATTATCGGCTCCCCACCATGTCTTGGCAGAAGCTCTCCAAGCTTTAGTGCATCCCTCAGCACATAGTCCTGGACCTTGGAATGTGCCAGTCTGCATTACTCAGCTGAGGTCAACTCTTGACACCAGAAGATCTAGGGCTAAACAATCAATTCCCTGACTCACAAGATTCAAGATGGTGCTGTTTGGTGAACTGTATACAGCAAATCTTATTCTTTCAGCTCTTTTAAGCATTCTGCTCTTTGAAACCTCAATTCTAAGTCTATCAGAATTGCTGGCTCTCTCTGCAACTTTTCTGTAGCCATAACATTGTATTCTATTACCCTAATGCTCTTTGTCTGGTATGATCTGCCTGTACTGCACCCAAAACAACACGTTTCACCTTGGTACATGTGATAATAAATCAAATCAAATCAAATCTTATTTGCTAATTTGCTTATTGTTCAGATAATAATATAGAGATATTACGTTTAATTATACTGGCAGCAGTATAGCTACACTTTTAAGAGATTGTTAACCCTTTTACGTCATGCAAGTAATACACATTTTGATATATATTACTGGACATATTCCTTGCTTTTGCTTACAAATCTATCAACTTTGTGGCCGACTCCTGATTTCTGCATGTTCATCCTTTAACTGATTTTATCAGCTCTGTAGCTTTTGCTCATGATTGAAGGGTTTGATGCAGAATTAGCATGGATGGTCATATTGTTCTTATCATCGTACTGCTGGGAGAAGTGTCTGCAACTGTGTCACCTCTTGCCTTTGTCTGGGCACATTGGACATTGGGAATTTGGTGTAGATGGTCCATGAAGCATTCTGAACTAATCTTCAGTGCTTGACTCTAAGGATGGTTATCGACTTTAATGTTTTTCGAAGAGAGGTGGTATTCAATGAAGAATCGTGCCATGAATTTTCATATTTTATTAAAATCATAGGACTTAGGTTTACTGAAAACAAGCATCATGGCAGTGATGTATTGATGATGTAGACATTTATTCTGATGCAGATATTTTCAGGAAAAATTATTGAATAAGTGCTTCTCTCATTATGAGATGCTCTTTGACATTGTGGAATAGCTAATGATCATAACTCTGCAAGCTGTCGTAAAGTAAGTTCTGCTGAATTAGCAGCACAGTGATTGACACAGTCACCAGGCGTATTGTAGAAAAGTTTTGGAGAGTGGTGAAATGCCAGAAGCAATGAGGAAGGAGATGGGAGTGGGATTACATGGATAATTCTACCAAAGAGCCAGAGCAGAAACAATCTGCAGAATGGCCTCCTTCTACATTCTATTATTCTACAATTTTAAATTTCAATCAGAATTTGCTGTTTGAATTTAGAAGTAATCATTTTACTCCATTTTAAAAATTAGTCAGCAGTGAAAATCGAACCTTTATAGTGCAAGTTCCAAAGCAACTGAAATTATATTTTGCAAATGAGAAGAAGTTGCCAGGTTGCAGCCTGAAATTTGGCTTTCTATTATGTTTTGGGAATGGCAAATCCTTACAGTCTGAATGCGGACATTAGTGATTATAATGTGCTTGTTTATACCTCAGTAAAGTATAAAATCAGAAATAGCATTGGGATTGCAGATGCTGGATCTGCTGACTATATGCTTTGTAATTAATTCATAAATATCAGTCGTAAAAGATTGGTCACTACTCCATTGAATAAACAAACCAAATGGCTATTAAAAGATCTTAAAGTAAAATAGCTCACTATAACATAGAACATAGAAAAGTACAGCACAGAACTGGCCCATGATGTTGTGCCGAGATTTAATCCTAATGTAAAATATAGTAACTTAACCTACTCACCCCTCAACTAACTATCCATGTGCATGTCCAGCAGTCACTTAAATGTCCGCAATGACTCTGCTTCCACCACCACAGCTGGCAACGCATATAGTAGAGCAACCAGAACAGGACACAATATTCCAAGTGTGGTCTCACTAGGGACTTGTAGACCTGCAGCAAAACCTCGCAGATTCCCCTGTTAATGAAAGCCAAAATACCATATGCTTTCTTCACAACCTCATTCACTTGGATGGCAACTTTGAGGGATCTATGTACTTGCACACCCAGATTTCTCTGTTGCTCCACACTGCCAAGAATCCTGTATTTAATCCTATATTCAGCATTCGAATTCGACCTTCCAAAATGCATCACTTTGCATTTATCCAGGTTGAACTCCATCTGCCATTTCTCAGCCCAGCTCTGCATCCTGCCGTTATCGCGCTGCAGCCTGCAGTAGCCTTCTATACTATCGACGACACCTCCAACCTTTGTGTCATCTGCAAATTTACTCAACCACCCCTCAACCTCCTCATCCCAGTCATTTATAAAAACTACAAAGAGCAGAGGCCCAAGAACAGATCCCTGCGGTACCCCACTATGATCAAGTAAAAATCACCAATATTTAAAACATATGGTCAAAACTCTGGGTTTTGGGCAGAATCCTGCACCTTCAAAACTTAAAAAAATGAAAGATGGAATGAGTATGTGGGAAATACACAATGAGCAGGGCCAGGGAATGGAGATTGCTATCTGGGACTACTGTTCAGCCTGGTCTCCCAATTTATACCTCCTCTCTAAAAGACAGTCAATTGAAATCAACAGACCCTAGCCTGAGACAACTTTTTTACCTCGGGATAGCCAGCACAGACAGTATGGGGCCTACAGAGATAATGGACATTCAATCTCAATCAAAACTCATTCACACATATTCTAACCATTGGAAAGCCAAACATCACACAGCGTCAGGTTATAGTCCAACAGGTTTGTTTGGAAGTACAAGTTTTCAGAGCACCAAATAAACCTGTTCGACTATAATCTGTTGTTGTGTGATTTTTAACTTTGTCCACCCCCCCGTCCAACACCAGCACCTCCTCAACTTTGGAAAGCCAATTAACTTCAGAAGAGAATATCAAGATAAAACTGCTAGTCCTATCTGACCTGGGTGTGGGAGCACCTTTTTCAACAAGAAACTTCTGCATGAACAGCTTCCCCACAGGCTTCCACCTCTAACAAGCAACATCCAAACCAAGACCCGCACAGGCCAAACCAAGAACAGGGAAGCCAAACCAAGGGCCTCATCGGAACAAAAGACATCTGAATGGGGGAAACCAATTGAGAGCTTCCCAAACAGGAGCTACCAGATACAGGCCTGCTCTGAACCAAGAGAACTATTGGCAAGAACCTCAGCAACTTGATCCACTTCAAAACCACATTTGGAGTGGTGAGCTTGTGTCAGTGGGAACGTGTTCTCATGAAGGGCTTATGCCCAAAATGTCGATTCACCTGCTCCTTGGATGCTGCCAGACCTGCTGTGCTTTTCCAGCATGACAATTTACATCAGTGTTGTTATAGCATATATAGTATATAATATATTTAGTAGTACTACTGTTCACTGTACAAGGGATATTGCCAATTTCCTTGTTTATTGCATTTACCTATTTTTCTTGTATTAAACTTACCTTCTGTATTTAAATAAATGCAGAGATGCTTTTGCCCTAAAACACCAGTCTACTGCCTCTTCAATTCACATCCACTAAATAGGTTCAATGTCCAAAACCAGGGATCTGGGGATGACTCGAACCACTTAAAAATCAGAAAACAACTGATTGCAAACCAGAACCCTACAAATACAAATTTGTACCAGTTTCTCCCAATCAGTTGAATTTTAAATATCTATAAAAATATTAGGCTCAAGAGATAATTGATCAGAATGGAATTTTATTTTGGCCATTTGGTTTTGTAGTTCCTAATACCCTCCACTATGCTCGTGACAGTGTTGTAATTGTTTTTACATTAAATTGTGAGATAGTTTTCCATTGGAGGATTGGAGAGCACAAGGCTCTAAATTTATGTTGCTCATCACCACTATCACCATGACAACATATTCTGGGCTCACCTGTCTTTCAACAAACAAGTTTGAACACATCAACCCAATTGTTACAGTATGTCTAGGTATCATCTGTGGTTTACAAGGATAGGGCTCTTACCACTGTCTCTGTAAGTTGTTTGTTCAAGTCTTATTCCAGAGACCTTGCCTAACACTATTATATAGGCAAAAGTGAGGACTGCAGATGCTGGAAACCAGAGTCTAGATCAGAGTGGTGCTGGAAAAGCACAGCAGGTCAGGCATCATCCAAGGAGCAGGAAAAAATCGACGTTTCGGGCAAAAGCCCTTCATCAGGAATAGAGGCAGGAAGCCTCCAAGGTGGAAAGTTAAATGGGGGGTGGGGGAGGCTGTGGAAAAGGTAGCAAAGAGTACAATAGGTGAATGGGAGTTGGGATGGAGGTGATAGGTCAGAGGGGAAGGTGGAGTAGATAGGTGGGAAGGGAGATTGGGCAGGTAGGACAGGTCATGGGGACAGTGCTGAGCTGGAAGGTTGGAACTGAGGTAAGGTGGGTGGAGGGGAAATGAGGAAACTGGTGAAGTCCACATTGATGCCCAGGAGTTGAAGAGTTCCGAGGCAGAAGATGAGGCGTTCTTCCTCCAGGCGTCAGGTGGTGAGGGAGCGGCGGTGGAGGAGGCCCAGGACCTGCAATTCCTGAAGAAGGGCCTGTGCCCGAAACGTTGAATCTCCTGTTCCCTGGATGCTGCCTGACCTGCTGTGCTGTTCCAGCAATAAAGTTTCAACTTTGATCTCCAGCATCTGCAGACCTCACTTTCTCCTCCTGCATATCCTCGGCAGAGTGGGAGGGGGAATTGAAATGTTGGGCCACGGGGCGGTGGGGTTGATTGGTGTGGGTGTCCCCAAGAGGTTCTCTGAAGCGCTCTGCGAGGAGGCGTCCAGTCTCCCCAATGTAGGGGAGATTGCATCGGAAGCAACGGATACAATAAATGACATTGGAGTATGTGCAGGTGAAACTTTGATGGATGTGGAAGGCTCCTTTCGGGCTTTGGGTGGAGGTGAGGGAGGAGGTGTGGGCACAGGGGAGAGTGCCAGGAGGGGAGGGTGGGTTGTTGGGAGGCGTGGACCTGACCAGGTAGTCACGGAGGGAATGGTCTTTGCGGAAAGTGGAAAGTGGGTGTGGAGGAAAATAGATGTCTGGTGGTGGGGTCCGTTTGGCACCCTGACATTGTTATATGTTCTATCTTTTAGGTGAAGTTTTAAATTCAGACCTGTCTGCACTCTCAAATCATGTAAAATATTCCATGGCACTATTTCAAAGAAAAGTAAGGGCGCTCTCCTTGTCTATTGTCATATATACTGTGTTATATTAAAAAATACAGTGAAACAATGGCAATACTTCAGTACTTAGTTGGCTTTGAAGAGCTTTGGAACATCCTGTGATTGTGAATGGTGTTAGCTAAAGATAGTTTTAAAATGAATATTGGAGAATAAAAACTTAGGCAAATGTTTAGTTTTTAAGTGCCTTACATTGGCAAAAGATTCCATCTTTAGTTCAAGTGCCAGATTGGAACAAGATAAAAAAATGTGGCATCCCCCTGCCTCAGATCAAGGATGACTCTTGCCCGAAAGTGGAATCTTATAATATGGAGGCTGCAAGGTTCTCCCTGGCCAGGAAACTCTTCTAGTCTTACTGCCTGCTGTGGGTGTGTTGGATAGATTCTCGAAGGGCTTTTGCCCGAAACGTCGATTTTGCCTGTCCTCGGATGCTGCCTGAATTGCTGTGCTCTTCCAGCACCACTAATCCAGAATCAGGAAATTCTTCTCGTCTTACTGCCTGCTGTGGGTGTGTTGGATAGATTCTCAGATTGATAATCTACTTGTTTGGCTGCATCACTTTCAAGTCCTGAAGTGGAACATGAACTCAGAGTGTCTATCCCAAATGTGGGAACACTACTACTGTGCTCCATGATCTTGTATTAAAAATATATTTTATTGTAGGCAACAAATAATAGTACATTGGTAATTTCACAATGGATATTGTTATGGATCAGACCAAGCTCCCTTAAAATATACAGAGGAACCTCGATTATCCAAATATCAATTATCTGAAAATCGGATTATCTGAAGGAGATCTCGAGGTCCCGACAGAAACATTACGTCAAAGACATGTGTCCAACACTGATCGCGTCTTTTGTTTACAGTGAGTAAAAGTGCTGCTGAGAACAGTCCTGGACTGATGGGAGTGCAGGCACCGTCTCTAAATAACTGACCTCCCACCCTCTCTCGCTCTCTTCCCACACATTCCCTGGAGTTCTACACAGGGGTGTACCCTAAACCCCCTTCCCCAGATAATCTCGCTAACATTGTCCTGTTGCAGTAAAAAGGTGTGCACGTGTGTGTGTGCGCGCGACTCACCTCCCAAAAGGTGGCAGCAGCGGCAGTCTTGTTGTCCAGTCCGGCTGCCCTGAAGAGGAGCCGGGGGTGGAAGAGGTTGGAGGTGGGGCCGCCGGGGAGGGGGGGTGGAGCAGGCAGGGGCGGCGTTGGGGACGGATGGAGGCACAATGTTTGGGGCGGGCCGG
>NC_057711.1:110882715-110897341 GCF_004010195.1 Chiloscyllium plagiosum | reverse complement strand
CGCGCTGTGCTGCTGTTAGTGTCCAGAACAGGGAGCAGACTTAATAGAAAACTCCAAGCCCCAGATGAAAGGCATTGAATCAATTAACTGAATAATCAATTATCCGAACAAAATAGTGCCCCCTACATCTCGTTCAGATAATCGAGGTTCCACTGTCTTAAGAAGCTAGTATAGACCATAACATTTTCTTATTTTAAAGTTAAGTATAAGGCATTGCATTCCAGATGCAATTTGATTGGTCAAACTACTTAAAGCTAAACACACTTCCTTTTTACACTACAGTTAAAACACAGACAAAATAAAAATAAAATAATTTGTTTAAATGTAACTATCGAAATGCTTAACAAATGAAATGAATATACATACATTAACTACTAAAAATCAGCTGTTCCAATTTGGTAACATCCAATAAACATAGCCTTGGTAAATTCAGTAAAATAGATTGCAATTCTAGCAGCAGGAAGAGAACCCCAGCTTTTAGCTGTAACAGAGAGGAATAGGAGCTTCCACATCCAGTTTTAAGACTCCAGCAACTGCTGAAAGCTAAAACTAAAAATCCTGGTTCTGTGGGAGCATAACCCCACCCATTCACGCTGCTTCCAATGTTCCAACTTAAAAAAGAACCCAAAGCCTCACAACCTGCTTACTTTATTGACTTTGAGCTGACCGCGCATTACCCTGAATATGTTCAATAATCCCTTCTCCGCTACTCTCTATGCAAGAGAATTTGAAAGACTAAACTGACACTCTGAGAAAGTAACTTCTTCCTCATCTCCATTTTAAATAGGAGATTATTTTTAAAATGTGCCCCATAGTTCTACATTTCCCAAGGAGGAGAAATATCCTCTTCATATCCATGTCCTATCAAGACTCCTGAGGATGTCACATATTTCAATGAGATCATCTCTCTCTCTTCTAAAGTCCCAGAATAGGCCCAATTTTTTCACCCAACATAATCACTTTATCCCTGGAATCAGTTCAGTGAATCCTCTCTGAACTGTTTAGAATTCATGTATTTCACAGCTCAAATAAGGAGACTAAAATTGTCCGTATTACCCCAGGATGTATGAAAGTTGTAATGTATCACATCTATTAATTCATCCATTCAATTTCTAATGTGATCAGATTTAGATATGGTATCTTCTCTTTAATCACATATGCTCATAAAAATGCATAACCTGTAAGTTGCACTCTGCTAAATGGAGAAAAATGGCTTTATTGATCAAGGATGTTTTAGAAATGTAATGAGAGTGACTGGTTAATGGAATCTGTACTGGTGTGCAAAATTTTACACATTGATTTTCTTTTATTGCAAAGTAGTTTAATGAATATCAATTTTGGAGTAGGACTGAGGGTACTAGGCATAAAACACTAGGAATAAGAAACTTTGTGCAATTCCGATTGTTCCTGAGCACTTAAAAATTTGATAAGGCATTTTGCAGATGTGCACATTTAATGAGTGAAGAATGACTTGGCAGAAGATCCAAGTTGAAACTTGGAACAGCACAGCAGGTCAGGCAGCATCCAGGGAACAGGAGATTCGACGTTTCGGGCACAGGCCCTTCTTCAGGAGTTTCAACTTTGATCTCCAGCATCTGCAGACCTCACTTTCTCCTAGAAGATCCAACCCCACCGCACTGTGTCCGAACACTTTAACTCCCCCTCTCAGTCCAACAAGAACATGCAAGTCCTGGGCCTCCTCCATCGCCAAACCCTAACCACCCAATGCCTGGAGGAAGAACACCTCATTTTCCGCCTTGGGACCCTCCAATCACACGGCATCAATGTGGATTTCACCAATTTACTCATTCCCCCTTCCCCCATCTTATCCCAGATCCAACATTCCAACTCAGAACTGCCCTCATGACCTGTCCTACCTGTCCATCTTCGTTCCCACCTATCCATTCCACCCTCCCCTCTGACCTATCACCATTACCCCCACCTTCATCTACCGATCACACTCTCAGCTACCTTGCCCCCAGCCCCACCCCACTCCCATTTATCTCTCCAACCCCTTGCCTCACAAGCATTATTCCTGATGAAGGGCTTTTGCCCGAAATATTGATTCTCCTGCTCTTTGGATGCACCACACTCTCGACTCTCAATTACAAAACTTCTTTTGTCTTCAGCCTCAGGATATGGGTGTTGCAGGAAAGTTTAGCATTTATTGTCCAAACCAAGTCGCCCTTTAGAATATGGTTGGGCTACAATCTTGAATCATAGCAGGCTATGCAGCAAAGATGCTCTCATTATACTGGAGGATGGCGAGTTCTAAAATTTTAACCCAATGATGGTAAAGGAACATTGGATATATGTCAATTTTGGGTAATGTATGAATTTAGAGAAACCTAGAACTGGTGGTGTTATCATAAACCTGCTGCTCTTGTCCTTCAAAATTGGGATGTGTTGCTGAATGGAGGACAGTGAACTCAAGCACTTCAGTTAAAGTAGATGCGTTAATAGTAATTTACCAAAATTCACTGCACTCCGGGTAGGACCCGGTGGACTGGAAGACAGCAAATATCACGTTGCTGTTTAAAAAAGGGTGTAGGCAAAAGGCAGGTAACTATTGACCAGTTAGTTTAACATCTGTAGTTGGGAAAATGCTGGAATCTATTAAAGATGAAATAGTGAGACATCTGGATGGAAAGGGTTCCATCAGGCAGATGCAGCATGGATTCAGGAAGGGGAAGCCATGTTTGACAAACTTACTGGAGTTCTTTTAGGAAGTAACAAGTGCGGTAGATGGAGGGAAACAGATGTATGTTGTATACTTGAATTTCCAGAAGGCATTTGATAACATGCCGCATAAAAGACTTATTCTTAAGATAAGGATGCATGGAGTTGTGGGAATGTACTAGCACGGATAGAGCACTGATTAACCAATAGAAAGCAGAGAGTTGGGATAAATGGGTGTTTCTCTAGTTGGAGATCAGGGTAAGCGGGGTGCTGCAGAGGTCAGTGTTGGGCCTGCAACTGTTCATGATACATATAAATGAGTTGGAAGAGGAGACAGAGTGTAACGTATCCAAGTTTGCCGATGACACTACATTGAGTGGAGGGACAAACTGTGCAGAGAATGTGGACGGTCTGCAGAGAGATTTAGATCGATTAAGTGAGTGGGCCAAGGTCTGCCAGATGTAGTACAATGTTGGTAAATATGAGGGAATTCCAGAGGTTAGGCCCTAAGACTATGGAATGCAACAGAAGAACAAAGAAAATTGAAGATCTTAAAGTCAATAAACAAAACTCACAGTCATGATGGATTAGTGGAATTATATAAGACAAAGTTTTCACTTTGGAAATAAAAATAGTAGGTCAGAGTATTATTTAAATGGTGAAAGTTTGCAGGATGCTGTTGTGCAGAGGGACTTAAAAGTGCTCATACATGAATTGCTAAAAGTTGATTTGCAGGTGCAACAGGTAATCAGGAGGGCAAATGGAATATTGGCTTTCATTGCAAGGGGGACTGAATTTAAGAGCAGGAAGGTGTTGGTGAGGCTGCATCTGGATTACTGTGCACACCTCTGGTCTCCTTACTTGAGGAAGGATATGTTGGCTTTGGAGGTGTAGCAGAGGAGGTTCATCAGGTTGATTCTGGAGATGAGGGAGTTACCCTCTGAGGACAGGTTGAGCCACCTGGGACTGTACTCACTAGAATTTAGAAGAATGAGAGGGGATCTGATGGAAACATGTAAAATTATGGAAGGGATAGAGAAGATAGAGGCAGGCAATTTGTTTCCAATGGTGGGGGAGACTAGAACTAGGCCTCAACATTAGGGGGAATATATTTAGCACAGAGATGAGGAGGAACTGCTTTTCCCAGAAAGTAGTGAATGTATGAAATTCTTTGCCCAAGGAAGCAGTAGAGACAGTTTCATTAAATATATTCAAGACTCAGTTGGATAGGTTTTTGCATGGAAGGGAATTAAGGGTTTTGGGGATAATGCAGGTAGGAGGAGCTGAGATGATGGATGGATCAGCAATGATCTTAATGAATGGTGGAGCAGATTTGACTGGCCAAATGGTCTATTCCAATGACTATGATATTTGACAACATCACATTAATGGAACAATGTCTATAGTCCATGATTTGATCCATTCTTTCACAATGAATGAATAGTTGATCTTGAATTCTGAGTTTTTTTTTATAGGCACTTTGAGGCTTCTATCATTTGACTCTGATAATAATCAAACCCAATTCCTTATGGGGGCTGAATTAACTTGAACTCAGTTTTTCATGCATGAGACTACTGGGTTTTTATTGGCATGGTTAAACCTTATCTTACATGCTTCCACTAATTTATCATGACTGTGACTTTTGTTTATTGACCTTAAGATCTTGAGTTTTCTTTGTTCTTCTGTTGCATTCCATAGTCTAGGGCCCAACCTCTGGGACTCCCTCCCCAAAATGTTCTTCCTATCTGCAGCTCTCTTAATTTATGCCACTCTTTTAAATCCCTCTCTTTGACCAAGATATTAGTGTTGTTCAAATATCTTTTCATGTTGTTCATTGTCAAATTTTGTTTCTTTAACAACGCTACATGAAAGTAAATGCTTGTTGCTTACATGTTGAAAATGGAACAACCTTTATTGGAGCAAGATGTCTCTTTATGGATTATGACTAATTACTTATATTCTTCACATCGTTGGTTGCCTACAAGATAGCGACTATAACTGTTCACTGAAGTCATTGTCATTTTCTTCCCCATTTCAACACTTTTGAGAGTGGCACCTTGAAATCATCTGGAATCAGTGAAGTTAAGGGATGTTATGACCTTCACAGACACTAGGTATACTGTACCTTTGTCGTGCTTGGCTGCAGATTCCTTTTTATTGCAGGTTGTTCTGCTATAATGCGTGTTTCATCAGCACAAATTGGCTATAACGTGATTGACGCATTGTGTCCTAGGACAAGCCAAACAAAGACAAGCACGAGAATCCCTAGAAGCATGGCATTGCAACTGGAACTCTATCAACAAACACAGCGAGTTAGTCCCCATCTACCACCTCCTAAGAAAAAGGAGCAGGAAGTGACTTCACCGCAGGAAATGACATCACTTACCTAAAAAAATCCAAACATATAAATAGAAAGCAGGACTTGTCAGCAGTGTTTTGCCTGAGGTCCTCTGAAGATGTTACCTAGTAGATGTGACGAAACATCTGGAAATGAAGCTTCCAGCTCAGCGAGCAAACCTACATCCAGCATTGAGAGTGTTGTTTAGATAACATGAACTTCCCAATGAACGGCTGTAGAGATTTTCCATACTGATCCCCACTCTACAGCGGGGTTTTCTATTGCGGTTTCCCATAGTGTGATATTTTTATAGCACGAGGTTGCAGAGGAACAAAACTGTCACGTCATAGCAGAACGACCTCGACATGTCACAACAAACTCAACACAGGCACTTGTGAATCAAAGACTGTAGAGGTGCTGGAAATCAGCCACGGAGAGATAGAATGACTTAAACATAAATAATGCTTTTCACAACCTCTGGACATCCAAAGTGCTTTAGAACCCTCTGAAATAGCCCAAAAAGCCAGTCGCTCACATCAAACAGGTAAAAGGATGTCTCCAGGTAGACATTGCAGTGATTGACAAAGACTTTTCAAAGGCCAATAAGGATGGGTAATAAAAACCTGCTTTCTCTATAATGCCCACATTGTGCATGAATAGTTTGATTTAGCTAACAAGATGGTGCAAGGAGAGTTTTTGTTACTTCCCATGTATTTTGCTGTAATTTCAGAAACACAGCAGCCTGTTTTCACACAGCAGGATTTCACAGATTGCAGTGTGATAATGGTCAGATAAAAGAAAAAGTCACTGTTTAAACTGTTTGAGTTCAAGCAGAAAGCCTATTGGCATTTTGTTTCTCATAGTAAGGGGTCACAACATTGAGAAGAACATATAGTTTTTTTCAGAATACAGCAAACAATCAGGGTGGCACGGTGGCTCAGTGGTTAGCCCTGCTGCCTCACAGCACCAGGGTCCCATGTTTGATTCCAGCCTCAGGCAACTGTCTGTGTGGAGTTTGCACATTCTCCCCGTGTCTTGTGGGTTTCCTCCCACATTCCAAAGATGTGCAGGTCAGGTGAATTGGCCATGCTAAATTGCCCATAGTGTTAGATGCATTAGTCAGAGGGAAATGGGCTGGGTGGGTTACTCTTTGGAGGGTTGGTGTGGACTGGTTGGGCCGAAGGGCCTGTTTCCACACTGTAGGGAATCTAATCTCTTATATTCACCTGACATGAAAGGCAAAGACTTAAATTAACATCTCGCCAAAAGGATGGTGCCTCCAACAGTGCAGCATAGTGTCAGTCAGGGTTTTGTAATCAAACTATGAAATGCACCACCTGTCAGACGCGATTAGCCCATCAATTGCGACACAAACATTAAATAAAGATTGATAGCGTACCTGAATCTGCTACTTATTGCAGTTTCCCTTTGCTTGAGACCAGTTGTTCAATGTTCCTTCTCTTCCACTCATTCCATAGGGAAACTCACATCGGTCTTTATAGACAAGGCCAAGGAAGAAAGCAAGAAATTTAACAATTGAGATATAAATTCTCCTTACAGTCATCAATGAATACACTTTTAGTCTTTGATTCCTTTTCTTTATCCAGTCTTCGGATATGCATTGCTGGAAAGGTTAACATTGTTTCCTACTCCTCCTTGAGTTGGCCCTGAAAGCATTATGGTGAGCCTTACTCTTACACCAATACACTATTGTTATGACCAGGCACAGAGTGGTACATTAGCTTCCCTCTTTTCAAGGTTAAGTTCTATCTAGTCTCCTGTTAGAAATGAAGGGAATGCATTAATACACTCCTTGTGAGATGTTTAGAGGATATGGTTATTATAATAGAATAGTTGGTGTGCAGTATGTAAGATGTGAGGTGTGGTGAACTGAACGAACCACCTGATGAAGGAGCAGCGCTCCAAAAGCTAGTGCTTCCAAATAAACCGGATGGACTATAACCTGGTGTTGTG
Source organism: Chiloscyllium plagiosum (assembly GCF_004010195.1). Lineage (NCBI taxonomy): Eukaryota > Metazoa > Chordata > Chondrichthyes > Orectolobiformes > Hemiscylliidae > Chiloscyllium > Chiloscyllium plagiosum. The sequence continues at coordinate 110,890,350 of NC_057711.1, read as the reverse complement.
AGATTTTTAACTTTGAAGAATGAAGGTAGTGTGAAGAGTGATACAATGAGTTGAGGAGGAGATTGTGAGTAGTGAGACAGGAGGTGTGAACAGATTGTAAAATGTTACCTTTTATTTCTCATCTTGATAACAAAAACTATGTCATTGAACTTATCCCAGCATTACATCCTGGGAACTAAGTTTTTGGCTTTGACCTCCTTGCAAACTCTTCCCCCTGGGATTGGAATTGTTATTTGGAAGGCTTCCAATGCTTAGGAGGATAGGAATCTCCTTGTTCTTATCAGCAGATTGACCAGGTCCACCAATGGAGAGTACACAAATGCCCTGTATCTCCACCTTCATCAGTCTAAGTTTTCAAACTGTCTCCTGTTAAACTACACTCTCCATCTTGTTAGAAACTGATACAGGAAGACATTATGCACATGAATTACATAGGCGAAAGTGGGTACTGCTGATGCTGGAGATTCGAGTCAAGATTAGATTAGTATTGGAAAAGCACAGCAGGTCAGGCAGCATCTGAGGAACAGGAAAGTCAGCGTTTTAGGCAAAAGCCCTTCATCAGAAAAATCCTCATTTCTGATGAAGGGCTTTTGCCCAAAACATAGATTTTCTTGCTCCTTGGATGTTGCCTGACCTGCCGTGCTTTTCCAGCACCACTCTAATCTTGACATTAAATACATACCAATTCTCTGTGGAGGAATCCAGTCAGTCTCATTCCCGGTTGCATCCCTATAGCCTGACAAATTTATTTCCCTCAAGTGCATATCCAGTTTCCTTTGGACATCGATATTGATCTCCACATCCACCATCTTGTACATGGCAGGTCCAAGAAGTGGCATCAGAGGTGTCTGATTTCTCATCCACATCCCAATGAGCACAATCAAATTTTCCAGGCTCACTCTTCAAACTCTGCTCAGGTGGGGAGGAAGAGGTGAGTCGGGCAAAGTAGGGTAATACTGACTTGTAGCAAAATGTAAAATGAGTGATCAGGATTTGGTGGATGGTTTCATGTCTCCTGACTTTACTTCCATTGCCTGTGATTCACTTTCATCCTTTGCACTAATCAGACAGTCAGAATTATATAGCCCCTCCGCCCTTTCATGTGCTTGGAACAAAGCCACATCAGATTATGGGTTAAGCATTCAACCAGGATGCACATGATATTGTACAAGAGCAAGTATGCTGATTTTTTTTTTCTTGCATAAATAAAATCTTCAGACAGATAATTTAAAATATTGCACAGGATTTATTAACCAATTAATTTCATTTTTTTTTCTAGTGAAGTTTTGGAGAGTTGACATTATTTTACTCAGAAATTTCTCGAGAGATTTCTTTCATTTTGTGGTCAAAGCACACACTTAACTAATCTGCAATTTTTGTAAAAGATCTGTTTAGACTAATTGCAGTGTTAGTCTGGAGACAAAATCCAACTTAAAAGAACAGCATAGTTATTATCAATTTTTTTTTTAAGTGGAAATTTCTTTTGGGCAAAGAATCTCTATAATTTCTTTTCAAAATAGAAACATGTGTGCTTCGATTGATCGTTTAAAACTTTAATTTGAAAGCACAAGGTCAACAGTTTTAGGCTGCAATCTTTTAATCACCTCTCTGTGGCACTTTTCACAGTTGGATATATGCGAAAGATATTTTAAAAAGTCACAAAGCAGAGAAAAAGAAGTGGAAAGTATATTTTTAAGATGTACCACACGGTTCTATTATGGGCAGGTTTCTTGCGACAAGGCTTAGATTGTGGTATCTTGGGTTTTTTGCTATTTGTTACATCTGTGATTTTCCTAATTTTGCATTTACCAAACTGAAACTTAGAAATAAAGCTTCAACAACATTCCCTGTTGGATGCTTTGACTGCTTTTCCACAATTTAACTGTCTATTTTTCTCTGCCATTAACGTCTAGCCATCTGTAACAATGTTAAACTTAAATACCTTAAGAAATGGCAACCGGAAGCACTCATATGAAATTCTCCGACCAAGAGAATACCCAAAATAAATTCCAGTATCCTTAAATTATCTAATTATAACTATGTTAATGCATTCCAGAGAAAGAAACATTTGGATTTAGATAGACCCCCCCGAGCCTCAGAGTGTCCTAAATCACTTCACATACAAGGAATTATGTTTGAAAGAGCAAATTCTATTGAAATGTAGGAAATGTGGCAACGAATTTGCTTACAGCAAACTCTCACAAACAAATGCATGACAATATCCAGATCATCTGTTTTACTGATGCTGATTCAGAATTAATGTTGGCCACAGTACTAGGGATAACTCGCCAGTCGTCAACATATACCCACAGCATCTTTTACATTTACTGGAATTCATATATGCACTTTGGTTTAATATTTCCAAGAGTGCAGTACTCACTTATTAGTCTCGAAATTATAATTGCGTCATTAAATTATCTTTACGTATTTTTTATTCATCTGTGGGATGTGGCTGGCCAGTATTTATTGCAAGTCCTTAGTTGCCCTTGAAAAGGTGGTGGTGAGCTGCCTTCTTGAACTGCTGCAGTCCACCTGCTGTGGGTTGACTCAATGTCATTAGAGAGGGAATTCCAGGATTTTGACCCAGTGACGATGAAGGAATAGTGATACATATACAAGTCAGGATGATGAGTAGCTTGGAGGGGAAGTTGAAGGTGGTAGTGTTCCCACGCATCTGTTGCCCTTTTACTTCCGAATGGAAGCGGTTGAGAGTTTGGAAGATGCTGACTGAGGATCTTTGGTGAATTTCTGCAGTGCATCTTGCAGATAGTACATTCTGCTGAGCATCGGTGGTCAAGGGAGTGGATGCTTTGTCCTGGATGGTATCAAGCTTCATGATGTTGTTGGAGCTACACTCATTTAGGCAAGTGGGGGTATTGCATCACACTCCTGACTTGTGTTTTGTAAATGATGTCAAGACTGTGGTGCTGGAAAAGCACAGCAGGTCAGGCAGCATCGGAGGAGCAGGAGAATCAACAGGAATAAAGTGCTTATGCCCGAAACATCGATTCTCCTGCCCCTCTGATTTCTTTCCTCACTTTCTTCTTGTAGATGATGGACAGGCTTTGGTGAGTTAGAAGGTGAGTTACTCGCTGCAATATTCGGAGCCTCATGTAGCCACTGTGTGTATGAGGGGAGTCCAGTTGAGTTTCTGGTCAATAATAAGCCCCAGGATATTAACAATGGGGGAATTCAGTGATGGTAACACCATTGAATGTTAAGGGGTGGTGGTTAGATTATCTCTTATTGGTAATGGTCATAGCCTGGCAGTTGCTTGGCATATCTGTAACTTGCCATTTGTCAACCCAAGCCTGGATATTTTCCAGATCTTGTTGCATTTGGATATGGACTGCTTAAATGTCTGAAGAGCTACAAATGGTGCTGGACATTGTGCAATTATCAGATAACATCCCCACTTCTGACCTTATAATGGAGGGAAGATTATTGAGGAAGCAGCTGGAGATGTTTGTCCCTAGGACACTAACCTGAAGAACATCTGCAGAGATGTCCTGGAGTTGAGATGACTGACCCCCAACAACCATGACCATCTTCTTATGTGCCAGGCATGCATTCAACCACCAGAGAGTTTGCCCCCGATACCCATTGATTCCAGTTTTACTAAGGCTCCTTGATGCCACACTTCGTCAAATGCAGTCTTGATGTTAAGCACTGTCACTTTCACCTCACCTCCGGAATTAACCTCTTTCATCCATGTTCAAGAGGGCAGGAGTTGAGTGGCCCATATAATTTTGGCTACTTTTGCACTGTTCACATTTAGAACATTTCACCTCATGGTAAAACTGTCTTAAAGGACTGAATTTTAGGTTTTGTTTTGGTTAAATGAACTTTAACAGCCCAGTGTCCCAAAAAGATCAATGACACTCACTCTATATCTGCTACTGTACCTACCTCCCACTAAGACTCTTGCTCTTCCATGCCCCCTCTCACTATTGCCTGCAAGATCTTCTTTCACTTGGTATTGCTCCCACCCATCCCAATCTCTAACACCACTAAACCTGCAAAACTCACTCACTTACCCGCAACCCTTATCACCTTGTGACCACCTGCGCCAGCACTAACAGCTGAGCCACCCACTCTCTCATTACAGGAAAATTGCACGTAAAAGGATGGAAAGAGCCAAGACAGTTGGCAGGTTCCTCATCCACTATCTCATCTACTTTTTAAACGCACATTAATGTCTCGATTCCATAATCCCAAAGGCCACTTGATCTCTGCCAAAAACCATCGAAACTCTTCAAAAGAGTTCCCCAGACCATATTGAAAAGAGTACTTTAACTCTGCAAAATGGAACCTTACTCTTCAAAGCACTCCAGTGCATTCAGATTACCTTCTACAAGGTGTAAAATTCACAAATTCAGGAAAAGGTGGACGAAGAGGCTGGATTTTGGAGATTTAGAAATTACATCTGACTGAAGGCAGACTCTTTGACTCTATCATTCACAGCTGTGCAAATTACAACTTGCCGCATTGAAACACCTCCTCACCCCATTACCTGTGAGAGGGCCAGGTTTGGCCTCTTGCATCATTTTTTCCAGAGGTTGAACCTCCCATATTTTTAAAACAGCAGAAAGTCAAGCATAACTTTATGCTTGGTCCTGATAATTTGCTTAATACCAACAAGTTGCATTTATGTAAAACATCCCATGGATATTGTTAACAGAAACTGTAATTTGGCCAAATAACAGAATAATTAAATGACAGCAGTCATTTGGTCCTTTATTTATGTGCCAACTTTTTAATCGAAGTATCCAATTAATTCTGGCAGGGCCCTCAAACTTACAGCAGCATGATGAGTAAAAAAATGTTTCACCAAGCCACCTTTGTTCCTTTTGCGACTGGCCTTTAATCTACATCCACTGGTTACTGACCCTTGGGTCATTGGAAACAATTTCTCTTGATTTACTTAGAGTGAACTAATTGGACTGAAAGCTTGCTCAAAGAAATTAGTTTGAGAAAAGATTTTAAAAGAGGAGACAATGTTTAAAATGATAATGGTTCACGTCCCACATGAGGCATTGGTTTGATATTTAGTACATAATAGGTCTGAATTGTACCTTGACTTGCATACTCAAGCATCTTGCAGTGAGAGGAATGTGGGTAGGACAGCACAAAACTATGCCGAAGGACAGAAACCATTGTGTATATAGGTCTGCTTAGAAATAATGAGTAATGTCAGCAAGTAATTTGAAGATATCAAAAAATGTCATTTCAAATTATTGTGTTTCCTCGTATGCGTATATAATACATTCGAGTAACAGCACCTCATCTTTCAATTAGACATTTTATATTCTCCCATCTCAACATTGGTTTTTACTATTTTAGATCATAACCACATTCTCAGCAATAGATACTAATTATGATTCTGGTGTTCCTCCCTCCTTTAAGTTCCATCCTTTTGCTCTTTTAGGTATCATTTCCGCTTGTTCTCAATATGCTATGGTTCCACAAAATAACGCCTCAAATTGAGACAGTTTTCTCACAGCTATATGCATTTTCCAGTCCAAAATACTGGAGGTGTAGTAATAGTTCTCTACCTGGCTTAGAAGGAAACAGTACTTTCATAATGTTTGCCTCTCGATGGCTGGATAAATCTCAATAGAGGTTGCACATGGACAACATATACATGATCACAGTGAAAATAGACAATTAATATTTAACTGTCATCATTTGACATTAATACCTAAGACTTTGATAAATTAAGAAAACAGTTGATAAAAATAGACACCACGATCACTTGACAAGCCCAGACAATTCACATGGAATTTACAGAATTGGCCACTTTGAAATGATCATTTTAATCATGAAGCACTGAAGCTCAACATGGTGTGAGGAAATGTTCTTGTTTCGCTCACACTTGATTGATAATGACGTAATTTGGAATGAACGGCTTCAAGCGTGGAGAGTTCAGTTAAGGAAAGTATGTGGAGCTCAACTTAAAATGTCTAAAAAAACCTAATCTCAGATGATTGCTCAGAGCATCAAAGGGAAGAGAAAGCAACGTGGACTGACAAACAGCAAGAATATAGAATGCCTCTTTCACTACCTCCATGCCCCTTTCTCAATTCCAATGTTAGCAAACCTGTGCTGGTTAAAAAAAAAATCAATTTGGGGGAAAAAGCTCAATTGACTGAGAGATCAAAAGTATTTGCGAACTTCACCATTTGTGAGGAAATAGGGTGATAGCTAAGCTTTTTGGGACTTTGAGTTGTAAGATTGAAATCCAAGACTTGAACAATCCATGCCGTGTCTTGCCTGTATTAGATGCTGCTCTCACCTTCTTCTGGGCTGAATACCTTAAGATTTTCTTTGTGTTTGTTGGCATATTTTATTTTTTATCAGGTTATAAAATTCCAATCACTTTTGCTCAAGAAAACCTTGATTTGGTTCTGCTTCATTTTGTTCTGGTTAACTAAGTTTAATTAAAGTGTAATAGCTGTGTGTTAAAAAAGGAAAAACATAATGTATTCATCATGACTGACAGAGAGGGTTAAATACAAGAGCTGTGACCTCTCCTCAATTGGCCATAAAAATGTTCATGATGAAAGAGATAGGTACGATGATGCATTAATAAATTCCAGATCAGATAGGCCTGTACGTTTAGGACAGTCACATCACAAAATGTGACAACTGGTACAAAGGTACAAGAATCATCTTCAGTTACCGTCTTTGAGTAAATGGAGTGTAATGTAATCAATTAGCTAATCGATCTTACTTTTTTTGGCTAAATGCCAATTCACAGTTTTTTGGAGGGTTTTTCATCGCAAGGCTGAGTGAGATTTGTCACAGTATCTTAAACTCAATGGCGTTAACGACTTGTCTGCTCCTATGGCATCCCCCTTACTTGATTTAAGCCCCATCTTCCCATGCACAATTTCCGCAACAACTCGCTGCTAGGTAGATATTAGACAAAAGACCAGCACACCTTGAGCCTGTGCCATCTTTAAAATGTGGACCTGTGCACCTGAACGAGTGTTAGCATTCCAGTAGTGCCCCTCATTGGCAGTATTATGGTACAGCAGTCATAAAGCTGAGCGAATTAATGAATAGAGCTAGCATGGCTGACACCCCCTTGTACATACATCCCCATTCTCTTGACTTAGTTGCTTGTTAATTACTTAGCCTCACAGTTTACCCATGCTAAGCTACATTCCTCTTGAAGTCACAGCTATTCTGTCCCCAGGGTCCACTGGAGAACACAACTTGTCATGGTCCAGTAGAAGACACTAATCATAGAGTCATAGAGATGAACAGCATGGAAACAGACCCTTCGGTCCAACATACATCCCCATTCTCTTGACTTAGTTGCTTGTTAATTACTTAGCCTCACAGTTTACCCATGCTAAGCTACATTCCTCTTGAAGTCACAGCTATTCTGTCCCCAGGGTCCACTGGAGAACACAACTTGTCATGGTCCAGTAGAAGACACTAATCATAGAGTCATAGAGATGAACAGCATGGAAACAGACCCTTCGGTCCAACCTGACAAAATATCCCAACCCAATCTAGTCCCACCAGCCAGCACCCGGCCCATATTGCTCCAAACCCTTCCTATTCATATACCCATCCAAATGCCTCTTAAATGTTGCAATTGTACCAGCCTCCACCACTTCCTCT
>NC_057711.1:110868134-110880575 GCF_004010195.1 Chiloscyllium plagiosum | reverse complement strand
GTCAAGTCGGTCGTCACTGATGGAGATGGTTTACCTAAGGATTCACTTGATCTATCCTGTCCATACCTTACATATGCTTCCTTCCTTTTCTTAACCAAACCCTCAATTTCTTTAGTCATCCAGCATTCCCTATACTTATCAGCCTTTCCTTTCACCCTGTCAGGAATATACTTTCTCTGGATTCTTGTTATCTCATTTCTGAAGGCTTCCCATCTTCCAGCTGTCCCTTTACCTGCGAACATCTGCCTCCAATCAGCTTTCACAAGTTCTTGTCTAATACTGTCAAAATTGGCCTTTCTCCAATTTAGTGTTGGAGAAGTGGGTTCAAATCCATAGGACATTGACACCACTACTGGGGAACGAGGTAACTGTTCCAATGGAAACCAAATCAAGCTGGAACTAGAGTCCTAGTGAATCACATAACTAGGGCTGTGGATAGGGCTTTAAACTAAATAGTAGAAGTGGGGGATTGGTTCAGTTGCAAGGACAATTATTGAAAAAGTTAAAGGCAGGAAAGGGTTCAGGAGAGATTATTAAAGTTTCCAGAACAAGTAAACGGACAGAAAGTATGGAAAGGCTCAGGAATCTAACTACAAACACAGTGGATAAGGGGGCAACTATGAGAAATGGGCAGTCACTGCAGGACTGACTGTGTTTTACTTAAACATACGTAGTATACAAAACAAGGTTAATTAACTTGAAGCACAGATTGAAATAGTCAGGATCAATGTTCTGGGTACCACAGAGATGTGTTGGAAGGGGATCAGGGCTGGGAACTAAATATCCAAGGATATGTGTCCTATTGAAAATACAGGCAGATGGGCAGGAGATGCATTGCCTTGTTGGTAAGAAATTAAATTAAATTGATAGCAAGAAGTGATATAGAGAGAGAAGGTATAGAGTCTGTGTGGATAGAGTTGAGGAACTGCAAAGGGAAAAAGATCCTGTCAAGTGATATGTACAGGTCTCCCAGCAATAGTCAGGATGTGCGGAAGAACATAAATTAGGAGACAGAAAAGACATACAAGAAAGGCATTATTAAAATAATCATGGAGTCTTCAATATGCAGGTGGACTATGAAAATCAGATAGTGGATCCCAAGAAAAGGATCGATGAGATGGATCTTTGAAACAGCTTGTTCTAGAGCCCACCAGGGAACAGGCAATTCTGGACTTGGTTTCATGCAATGAGGCATACCTGATTAGAGAGTTTAAGATGAAGGAAATCCCTTGGGGCATTGACCATAAAATGAGGCAATTCACCCTGTCGGAGAAACTTTAATCAGACGTAATGGTATTACAATGGAGTAAAGTTAACTAAAAAGACATGAGAGAGGAGTTGGCCAGAGATTGGATGGGGAACCTACCATGGAAGATGGTGGAGCAGCAGGAGTTTCTAATTCGGGAAGGCACACCAGAAAATCATCTCATGGCTGACAAGGGAAGTCAGGGATAGCATCAAAGCAAACGAGAAAGCATGCATTGTGATGAAGATTAATGGGAAACCAGAGGATTGGGAATCCTTTAAGAACCAGCAGGGGACAACTAAGAAGCAGTAAGGGGGGAGAAGATGAAATATGAGGGTAAGCTAATTAGTAATATAAAAAAAATTGCAAGAGTTTATTTAGATATTCATAAGATAAGATAGAGGCAAGAGTGGACCTTGGGCCACTGGAAATTGAGACTGGAGAAGTAGTAATGGGGAACAAAGAAATGGTGTAGAAATTGTACAGGTACTTTGCATCAGCTTTCACATTGGAAGATAACAGTAGCATTTCACAACTTCAAAAGAGGTGAGTGTAATGGTGCTGGGTAGGATGAAAGGTCTGAAGATAGACAATTACTCAGACTGGACGGAGTGCACTCAAGATTCTGAAGTAGAAAACTGAGGAGTTTGTGCAGGCATTGCTGGTGATCTTTCAAGTAGCACTGGAGTTAGGGAGGGTCCCAGAGGACTGGAAAGTGGAATACTGGAGGGCCTCCCACAGACAGGTCTGATCAGTGAAATCACATTTTCAGCAGCCCATTATTCTGATCAACAATAGCCCTGGGGAACGTGCTGCACAAGCTGAGTAGCCAATACATTACATCAGCAAGGGAGGACCTACAATACTTCGAACCCCTTCCTATCCCAGGCCCATATCAACCACGGAACTTACCACTGCATTCAGTAAAGTCCGTTGTCATTCTTAAATAACATAAGATGCAGCAATGTTCTCATTGTCCCATAGTACTCTTGAAAGTTCCACATGTTCAGGGGGAGTTTTGGCCAACATGTACCTCTTTTCAAGTCATTGCTACTAATTGCTGCTTCTCGGAGATGCCTTGATTTTGCCCCGTCACTATCATTGCCTGCACATCTACAATTGCATCTGCTTCTCACCCTCAAGCTTGATTTCCCCCACCGATTTTTGGCAGCATTCTCCCTGCTGCCCCTCCAGGTGGTCCCAACACCCTCCTCAATGATCACTGTAATGGTACCCTGGACTTCGTTCACTCCAGACTTCTGATTGACTTCAACATGCAGTCCCAAAACATGACTGACCACACTTTGACCACTGTAATTACAGTTCCCTAACTGGTAATATTGCAGACTGTTTGAGCTGGTCCTGTAGGACTGACTTTGGCCCACTCCCCAGTCTGTCGTCAAACAGACCCCCTGAGCATGTCCAACGCAAATGGATAGCTGACTGTGGCCAAGTCCCTGCATTATTTGTAGATTGTAGTGTTGATTGACAGTACCGGGACTCACTCGCTGACAGCTACTATCTCTTGACTGTACTGAAGATTAGTCTCCACCCACATTCAGATGACCATTTGGCTGAATGAACATACATGTGTTTGTCGCTCAGGCAGCTGGCTCATGCTGTAGGTGTTGTATTGACATCTCGATTTGTTCTAGACCAAGGTCTCCTCCACCTACGGACAGATCCCAACCGATAAGCATGACAAGCAGCCTGTCTACACATTTGTGCAAAGCAGCATGTTAGTACAGCAGTCCTGATCATCGTTAGCGCATAGCCACGTGGGCCAGAACCTAACAGGCATAGTGCAGCAAGGCAAATAGAGGCATGACTTTGGCCGCTCTCCTCTTCCTAGTATGAAACTCACTTTGCCACTCGGCCGATACATAACAGGTGCAAGGTGTTGCTGCCGATATTGAGATTAACCTCACTGGCCTTAAGATCTATTTCTGCCACAAATCACACCATTGCCTATGTCATTAAGGTCCCTATAAGGTTCTGCAGGATGTGCATGTAATGTACAGTAACATGAGTAAACACAGATCCAGACTGTGCGTCGAAGTTGGTGATATTGCAGCCTTGCAAATACTTAGCCTTGTAACTAAGCTGTAAAATATCTGATTTGATAATAATCTGACTCCTTGTGGTTTGGGTTGCTTGGGTTAACTTATATAAATCTATAAACTGCATCACATTACAACAACAACCTGCATTATTTAGTATCTCTAATGCATCTCAAGCTGCTGCATGCAAGTATTATCATTTGACTCCATGCCATAACAGGAAGACAAGTGACTGAAAACTTAGTCAAAGAGCTAGTATTGATTTAAAGTAAGATGAAGAAGTGGAGAAACTTAGGGTAAACTTGAAAAAAAACTATTTAAGATGAATAGTTGAGAGTGATGGAGCAATGAAAATTGTGTATGTGCAATTGGTGGTGTGTAGTGATCTTGGAAGATTCTTGGGCTAGAAGAGGAGATACATAATAATGAAACTGCATCAAAAGCACAATAACTCATTGGAATTAATTCCAAGTGCAGAATTATAGATACGAAATGATCTGAAATTGACAGATGTTGAATTATTAGATAGCCTATTAGTCTGTCTTTCATCTCCTAAAGATGATAATTCATCAGTGTTGGCAACCCTCCATTACTCTGTTTAGGTAGCCTATCCTTACGATGAGTCCGAGTAATGAATATTGGGCAAGATAGCTGCTTCTGTGGGCCATTCCTAATCCTGATTCTCCTGGACGCCCAACATCCATTTTCCAGTAAGCTGTGTAGGTTATCCGATCATTAAAATTTAGTTGTGCAGAATGTCAGGAAGCGTAAATTACTGAGGATTGATTACCATGAGAACATGACAGGCAGGATACTGAAAGAGAGGAACCACAGAGTAGGTACCTTGGCTGTTAATGCACGGTGTCTGAGCAGAAGCAGTTGCAAAAGAACAAATATGTCACTAAATTCAGGGGCAGGCAAACTGTACAGCTCCTACTGCTGCACTGGCAAATACAGCAAAGCCCAGGGAACAAACCTGTGACTGTTCTCAACCATAGAGTTTATTGCACACAAGGTAGTACATTTATACACTAAGCCAACTGAAAGTCATTCAATTATGCAATATTTCTTGGTATTTTTAACCTACACTTTATGGCTGGTATGAGTGTTGTTTGTAGTTTCAATTTGAAAAAATAAGATAATAATTACTACATTAAAATGTGCTTCAGCATTCTTACTATGATTCATATTCTTTGCAGTTTGAATTAAAAACAGTAGCTATTTTCACAACATTAAAAAAATTCGTTATGATCTATTGTATTGATTTGCATTCTCTACTGTTCTATTGCCGGTAAATATGTTGAACTGTAGCAAATACAGGTCTCTATAAATAACTTGCCATGAAACAGTTGCCATGGTAACTACAGGCCCGAAGCCTCCGTGTGATTTATAATGTTGATGCGTTTTGATGGAGTGAAAGGAAAACTGGTCAATCCTCATTGTAAATTGCACACACAAAACTCCTGACCCTCAGAAATACCACACCACTCCTCCCACGAGTGCAATCTCTGTAGGTACTAGCAATGTACTATACTCTGAATTTTTTGAGACCAGTTTATTATCATGGCGAGTCTGCTGAGAAGCTTATTTTTATAGAAAGGTTATATGTGAGATATGTTTGCTAAATTAGCAAATGAAAGGGCTTAGAAATAACATACATTCCATTGCTCTATGTCCTCCCTAAGAATGTGTGCAAGTGGAGCAGCTACTGAGTTCAAATAAACTGAAGGGGACACAATGGTAAACATTGTAATTTGTGTCCCATGTAAAAGAGCATTATGTTATATAACAAACTGCTTATTTTCTGATTTTTTTCCCTCTGGTATTTACCTCTACTCAATACCAGCTGGAGGCTTATTATAGATTGAATAATTAATAATTATTCATTACGTATTTAACAGCCTCATTCTAAACATTCTCTTTGACTGCTTTGGGTTCTAACATTCTGTACCCTGTGACTTTCTCTCCATTGCTTTCTCAAAACCGAGTTGTTTTACTTTCTATCTGTGGTGAAAGAGTTATCTGGAGTCCACGAAAAACTGGCTCACTTGCAGACTTCACTATAATGCAAAGTGACAAATCATCTTGCCTGTAATCCATCCTTTAACCCATAAGTGCATTGTGACATCAATGTGAATCATTACGTGAGCTGTAAGATGACTGACATTGATTTTGTGCCCATTCTAATTTGGTTTTAAACAATGCAAGACTTGCTCTTAAAAAGCACTACAGGGGCAGGACATAGGCTAAGTGGTCGGCAGTGTTGCCTCACATAGCCAGGGACCTGGGTTCAATTCCAGCCTTGGTGACTGTGTGGAGTTTGCATGTTCTCTCCATGTCTGTGTGAGTTCCCTCCCACAGTCCAAAGATGTGCACATTAGGTGAATTCTAGAAACCATTCTTAAGGATGAGATTTCTAAATTCTTGGAAGTGTAGAGTCGAATTAGAACAAGTCAGCATGGATTTAGTAAGGGGAGGTCGTGACTGACAAACCTGTTAGAATTCTTTGAAGAGATAACAGGTAGGTTAGATCAGGGAAACCCAGTGGATGTAATCTATCTAGACTTCCAAAAGGCCTATGATAAGGTGCCTCACGGGAGGCTGTTGAGGAAGGTGAGGGCCCATGGTGTTTGAGGTGAACTACTGGCCTGGATTGGGGATTGGCCTTACTTCCGCTCCGATTTCTTATGATCTTATGGATTGGCTGTGTAGACTATGGGGGTTAGCTATTATAAATGCAGAGTTATGGTGATAGGTTGGGGGGTAGGTGTGGGTAGTGGTATGGTTGAAGGATGTTCTTTGGAAGGTCAGTGCAGACTTAATGGCTGAATGGATTCTACCTGCAATATAGGGATTCTGTGACTGATCATTATTGGATATTTCAAATAGCTGAATCTTATGTTTTTGTGGATGTGAGCTGTGTCAAGGTTTTTGGAGGGTTTTCACCATGAGGCCGAGAGAGCTTTCTTGCTTTATCTTACCAAACTCACCTCATTAATTACCTATCCAGTTCTTCCCACATGCTGTTCCCAGAACTACTCGCTACTCAGAGGCTACACACTGAGCAACCAGCAGTTCTTGTGTCAGCGCCATGTCTAAAAAACCACAGTTCACTGACATTCCAAAGTTGGGTCAGAGGAGGTGGTGCAAAGAAGAGGAGTCCTCTTCCCAGAGGACCAGCTGAGGAGGCCGTGCAACCATACCCTGGCTTCTTAGCCCATGATCATCAGCCAGGTCAGTGCTGTCTCCGCAGTAAGAGTGCCGTAAGAAAGTCATTTACATTCTTTGCTCTGCTAGGGTAAGTACCACACTCTTCTCTCTGCTACCTCACACTCACTATCTCTACTATAGCCCCCCTGGAAGACCCTCTGCCACTCACACTATTGCCTGCAACATCTTCCCTGATGTGCTCTCACCCCAACCTAACCCTCCCATCTCCTTTAAAGCTGCCTGCCCTCAGTACAGCCTACTTAGTTTCTTTGGACTCCTCATGACCATGACATACTCAAAGGAAGGCAGTCATGTCACTGGGCAAGTAATCCAGAATCACTGGTTAGTGTTTGGAGATATCCCAGTTTGAATTCAATAAAACTCTGGAATAAAAAGCAAACCTAATAGCATCCATTTAACTATACCAATTTGTGACAAAAACTTGTCTGGTTTACTAATGCCCTTTAGGAAAGGAAACCTGCTATCCTTACCTGATCTGGCCTGCATGTGACTAAAGACACACAGCAATGTGGTTGACTCTAAACTACCCATTGGGGATGGGCAATGTTGGATATCCACATTCCATGAACAAATTAAAAAATACTCTCACTTGCAGACACATAGACCCCTTAACTAAAACCATCCTGACTGGATATTTGAATGCAGCCAGTTTCCTGAACTGTTTTTTGGAGACTGTGCTTGGTCTACTGTGCTGGGACCCCCTGACCAACAGATGTCCCCATGGACTTTTTTGAGGACTACTCCCCTAACATTTTGAGACACTTTGAGGCTTGCTCCCCATGCAATGAGTTTGCTACTTAAGCTGCTGGCCTATGGATTAGGTGTGAGATTGTTGTAGCTAACTGCCCTATAGACCCCCTTGACTGAAGGCTATTGACCAGGAAGGCAAGTTGTGTGTCTGCACTAACTGACACAGCAAGGCAAGCCACGGATGGTTTAAGCATGCAGGTAGATGCTAAGTAAGTAAGCAAACATTTCCCATTAATTAGCAACTCACAGCTGCCGAGCAAGAAATTCACCACATTACTTGTCAAAAGCACAAAAGGTGCAATCAGATGCTCCTGTTGTATAGAAAGGTGTCACTGGACTTCTCATCTGACTCTGCCACAAAATTTACCTGTATAAGATTTTGCCAAAAATGTTTTTTCAAGTGCCATCACCGTTATAAAGGGGAAAATGCATCAGCCAAGTTGTGCACAGTAACCTCTCACAGGCAACCATGTGATAGTGACCAAATAATCTGCTTTTGTGATGTCGATCGAGGGTTACAAATTAGTGAGGATTATATCATCGCTCTCTTTCAAAATGGCACCAGAGAATACTTTATATCTATCCAAACAAGTAAAGGGAACCTTCAACAATTCCACAATCCCGCTGTTCTTATGATTCAGTGAAGAGCAGGAGGAGGCCATTCAGCCCGTTTACTCCACCTGTTATTCGATGAGATCACTGTAGGTTTGATAATTCTCAACTCCACTTTCCTGCCTTATCCCCATAAATCTTGATTTCATTGAATAATTAGAAACATGTCTGTCTCAGCCTTGAATATACTTGCTGACCCAACTGTGACAGCCTTCCGTGGTAAAGAATTTCATAAATTCACCACCTTCAGAGAACAAAGTACTCCTCACCTATCTTTAATTGATGTTGCATTATGCTGAGATTCTGTCCCAGAATGGGAAACAATCTCTTTGCAAGTTCAATGTCAAGCACCCTAAGAATACTATATGCTTCAATAAGATCACCTCTCAATCTTCTGAACTCTAATGAGTACAGGTCCAACCTACTCAATGTCTCCTCATTAAATCCCCATGATATCCAGTGTTACGAATTGGGGGTGAACCCCTCTGTTAATTAAACCAAACACTAGAAAAGCTCACCTCACCTCATAATCTGTTAAAATATGAGTGGAATTAGATTACTAAGATGTGGTTCCACTACTTAAAGAAAATAATATCAATTTATTCTTTAACTCTAAAAGTGAACATTATGCAACAACTATTCACAACTCTAAGAACCCCCTTTCTCTTAACTGTTTATAACCCACATCTAACTCGATAACAATATGCTGTTCCAATAAACACTTACTTTAAAATTACATTAATTGCAAAACGATACAGTGGTTGTTGTCTCCGATGTCTTTCTTCCTTTCAGTTGAAGTTGTCCCTGGCTTGTCTTTTTCCTTTTACTGCGATGATGTTTCATACGAAAAAGGTACCTTTGATAGAGAGTGTTTCAATCTTTTGAGTCTTTCTCGGTGGCCGTTACTCTGTCTAACTTTCAAACTCCGTTTTTTTTAATACCCCCAATATCGGATTGTCCCATTGGTTTGATGTTGGCAAAAACAATAAATTCAAATTTGATTGGGTTTTAGTATCCTGAGGCATAGTTTAAACTGATTGGTTAAATTTTAATTGTTGTCAAAACAGCAACCAACTCAGGCATAGATTTCACAGCGAAATGTGACATATTTTAAATTTCCCAGTACACTCAGACTGCTAGCTAATCATATGACAGGTGCTTGTTAGGTGTCAGTGCAAAATAACATTCACTCTCTCTCAAAAGTACAGTACATGCCTTCAACTTCATAACGCCAGGATCAACTGGTTTGTTTCCAATGCCAGCATATCTTTCCTCAGAGAAGTGGAACAAAACTATCCTAACTGTAATCTAGACAGTCCCTTGCATACTCTTGCCAAGACTTCCTTATTTTTATACAATATTCCCTTTGTAATAAAGGCAAACATTCCATTTGTCTTTCTCATTTATCACTGAATTTAGGTACTAGCTTTGTGTGATGCATGCAATTAGAACCCTGAACCCCTCTGTACTGCAGATTTTTGCTGTCTTTGTCCAATTAAATAACATTCAGCTTTTCTATTCTGCCTGCAAATGAACAACCTCACATTTTTCCACATTATATTCTGTCAAGTTTTTTTGCCCACTCACTTAACCTGGCCATATCCCTCTAAATTCCTTGTGACACTCTCACTACTTATCTTCCTGCTGATTTATGTTATTCACAAGCTTAGTGATAGTACATTCACTTCCATCATCCAATTCATTAATATATATTGTAAATAAGTGTGGTTCAGCACTGATGCCTGTGGTACTCCACTAGTTACAGGTTGCCATCCTGAAAACACGTCCTCATCCCAACTCTCTATCTTCTATTGGTTGGTCAATCATCTATCTCTGCTAATATACTACTCTTGGAACCATAAGGTAACACACATTAAGTTACTTAAATTATCAAATACCATTTGGAAAACCAAATATATTACTTCTACTGGTTCTCCTTTATCTAACTTGCTTGTTACTTCCTCAAAGACCTGCAACGCACTTGTTAGGCATGACGTCCCCTTCATGAAGCCATGCGGACTCTGTTAGCTGATAGTGTGTTTCAGTCTTGATTTTTGTGATCAAATCTTGTATTGAGGCAGAACCATGTGACTCCGATATAAAAGTCCTACCAATTGTGCCATGGTTGACACACAGTAGTTAGTGATGTCTTTCTGCTTTTGTTTTTAAATATTTTTGGTTGTTAACTTGCCCTGTGCCTTCAAATATCCTCCTCCTAATCAGGATTTTGATACAGCACTGTGACATTAACAATGAACTACCAGAAAAGCAAAGTGATAACCTGATATCCAACTGTTGTGAAGCCAATGTTAGTCATATCACTTCCAGTATATAGTCACATACAACTTAGGTTTGGATTGCAAATAACATAATTCCAGCAAGGTGCAAAGCTACATTTCAGATTCAATAGCACTGCTTCATAGGTTTTGAGCTGTTCTGCCTCCTTTCAATAGTTGCAAATTATTCTTTCTTCCAGAGGTCTCATCTCATGTAAACCAGTTGCCTAGTGAGTGCATCTCTGTCCATGTGAACATGCTGTCATTTCCTCAGTGACTGCAGTGTGCACAAGATACATAACAGAAGTTCACCAAGTCTCCTTAGACAGCACCTTCAACCCTAGCTCCTCAGTTCAATGTAAAAAACTCTCATTAAAATTCCTGTAAGTAAACAAGATCTTAAATCATTTCTTGCACTGTGCACAGAACAAATTTAAAATGAAACTAAACCATGTTTTCCCCTTTTTAACTCTCAAAATACAATATAAAAATTCAACTTCAAGTTATACATTGTTTTTAACAGCTTGCTCACAGCCCTGCTGCTGCATATCTGGAGATCACCTTGACTTTGCATCCTATTTGCATTGTTACTGGGAAAGGGGAAATCCCTCCCCCAGAAACCACAAGATTTTCTTAGGAACTTTCTTCAAGCTCCGTGGAGAAACATCATTAACCCTTCTAACCCAACATATTTATGTCTGTTTGATTGCATGTTATATGAAACCGTCTGATCATTGCTGCTATATTTTTCTCTATTTTGATTGTCTGGTGCACCACAAATTGTGAATGGATGCAATATAATTTCTGATGCAATTTTGCTGATAATTCAGGGATGATTCCTTAGTGTTTTGATTTCTAACCCCTCTATTTTCTGCTCCATTTCATCATTCCAATGTGACACTTATTTGCATTGAAAGCCCATTTAAAAATAAGCTACAATTCTGTTTGAGCAATAGATTCTCCACCAAGTGACATTAAAAAAGGCCACATTGCTTTTGCCATCCAAAGGAAACGTCACTACGTTTCAAAGATATAAATCTCATTTACACCAATGATTTTATGCTCATCTAAAGCTAATATAATTTAATAAGTCTCTGTGGTAAACCGTTAGTTTTAGAAGATGCTGGTATGAACATGACAAAACATTGGATTTACATAGTCTTTGGAGAGTATTTCCGATAGGTCATGTCCAAAAGACGCATTGCACCTTAGTGTTACTCAAAACATGTGTTGAATATTATGATTAAGTAACTATTGCAAAATGACAAACATTTTTTAATTGATTGCCTCATTATATGCTAAGATTGTTATGTTCCTTCTGCTGTGCACATTGTTGAGCTGTATTTCACGTGGTCAAAATGAGAACATATACAATTCTGAAAATGTACAAATGTAAGCAAGTATTAATAATGGACAAACAAAGCCAGAATACCCTGGATGAAAAAGGACTTAGGAATTATGACGAAGGAAATATGACAGGTGTTAGACAGAAATGTAACGGAGAACCAAAATGAATACAAAATATTCACAAAGTCAAATAAGAGAAGCCAAGATGGATTATTAAAAAGACAGGAAGTTAACGAAAGAATAATTCTAAAGTCTTCTATAAGCACAAACAGGGTGATAAAAGGACAGACTGAGATTTGAGTATAAGGCAGGGGACATGGCTAAAGTAGTTAAGTGAATATTTTGTATTTGTCTTCAACAAGGAAACAAATGTTACTCAGGCCGCAGTGAAAATGGAAGAAACTCAGTCACTCGAATGGTTCAAAATTGATGATGTTGAGGAAGAGGTATGCTGTTGTTAATTAGACTTGACATGAAATGTGGTAGCCATGGGCACACGGATGGGCCCCAGCTATGCCAGTCTCTTTGTTGGCTTCGTAGAATAGTCGATCTTCCGTAATTACACCGGCACCACTCCCCACCTCTTCCTCCCCTACATTGATGACTGCATTGGAGCCACCTCGTGCTCCCCCGAGGAGGTTGAGCAATTCATCAACTTTACCAACACATTCCACCCTGACCTTAAATTTACCTGGACCATCTCTGACACCTCCCTCCCCTTCCTGGACCTCTCCATCTCCATTAATGACGACCGACTTGACACTGACATTTTTTACAAACCCACCAACTCCCACAGCTACCTGGATTACACCTCTTCCCACCCTACCTCTTGCAAAAATGCCATCCCGTATCCCCAATTCCTCCGCCTCCGCCGTATCTGCTCCCAGGACGACCAGTTCCACCACAGAATACACCAGAT
>NC_057711.1:110863002-110867443 GCF_004010195.1 Chiloscyllium plagiosum | reverse complement strand
CCTCCCCCACTCACCTATTGTACTCTAAGCTACTTTCTCCCCACCCCCACCCTTCTCTAGCTTATCTCTCCACCCTTCAGGCTCTCTGCCTTTATTCCTGATGAAGGGCTTTTGCCCGAAACATTGATTTTAATGCTCCTCGGATGCTGCCTGAACTGCTATGCTCTTCCAGCACCACTAATCCAGAAAATGAAATGTGGTCCAGATGAGAAGCATCCAAGGGTATTTAAAGAAGGGGAAATTGCAAATCAAGGCATCCACCATAATCTTTCAATCTTCTGTGGACATGAACATGGTGCCAGAGGACTGGAGAATTACAAATATTCTAGTTGTACTGATTTTGAACCAATATTGAGGCCCTTGGTTTTCATGATTTATATTAATGATTTTGATAATGGTGTGCAGGGGTTGTAAACTGTGAGGACAGTACAGAACTTCAAAAGGACATGTTCAAGTTGTTTGAGTGGGTGCCAGATGTAGTTCAATGTGGAGAAATGGGAAGTGACATATTTTCGTAGAAAAGACATGGAAAAATAAAGTTAAATATGGGCACTACTGTAAAGGTTGTACAGGAGAAGAGATACCTGGGTGAATGTGCATAAATCATTTGGCGGGAGTAACTATGTCTCCCACGGGTGCCTTGCCTGGCTAGTTACCAAGGCGATTGTTTTAAAATGCATTTTTACTTACCATTTTGTTGGTTGTGCCTCCTTGCTGTCCTCACCACAAACAGCAGCAGTGATCTCGCTGGCTGGCTAATTCGATCAATAATGAGAGAAAACGCGAGATGGATGTTGGTCCACGGGCTTCTCAATATCCAACATTGTTGGGTGTCAATGCAAAGAGAGAGTTGAATGGTGTCTAGTTAAGATCCACTTCAGTCTGGATGAGCTGCGTCCCAGATAAAATTATCCTCCCTGCAGTATCATCGGTTGAAGCGATCCATGAAAAATGTGGATGCCACATAGAAGCCAGTAAGACCATCAATATCAGTAAGAAATCTGCCTCCACACAGATGGAGGAGACAGTATTGAGCCCACAAAGACTTTTTGTTATCGCCAATATAGACTCCGCTCCAGGAATCAGGCCCGATGTGCCAGTAAGTGCCAGACACATGTTATGGAAGGAGATACTGGGGGTTGGGGAGGTGGAGTGCAACCAACAAAGCATCTTCCAAATGATGGAAGATGCTGGAAGTCAGAGTCCATAAAATGTGGAGCTGGAAAGGTACAGCCGGTCAGGCAGTGTCGGAGGACCAGGAAAGTTAACGTTTCAGTTGGGACTCCTCATCAGGATGCCTTTCCAGCTCCATATTTTATCAACATATCTTTCAGATGTGAACCTTCTATATTGATAACCATAATAAAGATGTCATGAATAATTTAGAGGTCAGTGAAGAAACAACAAAAATGATGAATTGTACAGAACCAATCATTACTGAACCAACATATGACTGTGCTGAAGTGACAGAGATCTATTATCTTGTAGATTGGCTTTTCTGTTTGCAAATGAATTACTCTTTCCCACAATTGGTTGTTTTTCAACATCTCTTGAAATGACATCAAATTAATTAACTGCACTAAGTGCAGAAAAAAGTGGTGAATACGACTCTTATAGCATGGCATTATGTTGAATGTGATGGTAGAAGCTCAGGTGAACAGTTAGGAGCCAACAGCTGCCACGTATGTGAGCTTAAATGTATATCCAAGATTGGCCTTGGCCGACACAACACTGTAGGTACCTGGAAGTATGTTACCAGAAGCACTTAGAAACAGTCAAGACCTGGGAGAAGAGGTTATGTATGGACAGAGGAAGAAATACAACTACTCCTCCAACTAGATTTACGAGACATAAATTTATTAACAAGGTGATCTCGAGCATCCTTATAAGTAAAACATGAAATTTCAGACAAGCGCAGGGTGTTGCAGAGATCCCACACGGTAACACAGACACCACCATCTGATGAGCCTGCAGAGGGTAATTTAGATGACAGATCCTCATTAGGATGCTGGGACCCAGGAGGGAGAGTCCCAAAGACAGAAAAGGACTATTTGCCCAACAGCCAACAACACGTCAGGACATTAATGCCCAACTTACCCAAGCTGAGGAATTACTGAGTAGGAAAGGAGACCCTGAGGTCAAAGCAAGGGGACTGGGGCTTATTGAGTGTATCATTAACCTAGTATGAACTGGAAGCGACTTAAACAGATTGGACCCCAGATCAAAAAACCGGTGATTCAAAAGACTTAAGAGAGGTAGGAGAAAGGGAAAGGCTACAGGACAATAGGTGAAAAAATGACTAAAACTCAGAAATTCGATGCTTTATAAAATGGACAGGCATCAGCTGGCTTAGCAAATCATACAGATTTCTGCTATTTCTCTATGTCTTCTCTTGAAAGTAGAGCTTGAAACACATTAAAATTATCACTGTCAAACAACAAGACAAATATTAGTCCTTTTTCCAAATACTTCGGTAGGAGAGAGGAGGGTGAACCAATGTACCTGACATAGATGAGAAAGAAGTCAATAAGACCACCTCAAATGTAAGGCCAAGATGGTAAGATATTGGAGGAGATCCATTTGGAGGATACTTCATGCTTGGTCTGTCTTTACTGACTATGGTTGAGATTGTGACTATTTCAGACTCTCTCAAAATAGAACATAGAAGAGTACAGCACAGAACAGGCCCTTAGGCCCACGATGTTGTGCCGAGACTTAATCCTAATGTAAAATATAGTAACTTAATCTACGCACCCCTCAACTCACTGCTATCCATGTGCATGTTCAGCAGTCGCTTAAATGTCCCTAATGACTTCGCTTCCACCACCTCAACTGGCAATGCATTCTATGCATTCACAACTCTCTGCGTAAAGAACCTACCTCTGATATCTCCTTTATGCTTTCCTCCTAATATCTTCAAACTATGACTTCTTGTACTAGTCAATCCTGCCCTGGGAGAAAGGTCTCTGGCTATCTATCTATTCCTCTCATTATTTTGTACACTTCGATCAGGTCTCCTCTTTTCCTCCTTCTCTCCAGAGAGAAAAGTCTGAGCTTATTCAAGCTTTCTTCAGAAGGCAATCCCTCCAGTCCAGGCAGCATCCTGGTAAACCTTCTTTGCACCCTCCCCAAAGCCTCTGTATCTTTCCTATAATAGGATGACCAGAACTGGACACAGTATTCCAAGTGTGGTCTCACCAGGGACTTGTAGACCTGCAGCAAAACCTCATGGCTCTTAAACTCAATCCCCTTGTTAATGAAAGCCAAAACACCATATGCTTTCTTAACAACCCTACTACTTGGGTGGCAACTTTGAGGGATCTATGTACTTGCACACCCAGATCCCTCTGTTCCTCCACACTGACAAGAATCCTGTATTTAATCCTATATTCAGCATTCGAGTTCAACCTTCCAAAATGCATCACTTTGCATTTATCCAGGTTGAACTCCATGTGCCATTTCTCAGCCCAGCTCTGCATCCTGTCTATGTTGCGCTGCAGCCTGCAGTAGCCCTCTATACTATCAACAACACCTCCAACCTTTGTGTCATCTACAAATTTACTAACCCACCCCTCAACCTCCTCATCCAAGTCATTTATAAAAACTATAAAGAACAGAGGCACAAGAACAGAGCCCTGCGGGACCCCATTCAACACTGTCTTCCAGGCAGAATACTTTCCAACTACAACCATTCTGTCTTCTGTCAGCCAGCCAATTCTGAATCCAGAGAGCCAAAGCTCCCTGTCTCCCATACTTCCTGACTTTATGAATGAGCCTACCATAGGGAACCCTATCAAATGCCTTGCTGAAATCCATATGCACCATATCCACTGCTCGACCATTATCGACCTGTCTTGGCACTTCCTCAAAGAGCTGAATAAGATTTGTGAGGCATGACCTGCCCCTCACAAAGCCATGCTGACTGCCTTTAATCACACTATGCTTTGCCAAATAGTCATAAATCCTCTCCCTCAGAATTCTTTCCACAACTTTGCTGACCACAGATGTGAGACTGACTGGTCTGTAATTGCCAGGAATTTCCCTATTATCCTTCTTGAAAAGTGGAACAACATTCAGCTCCTTCCAATCCTCCGGTACGACTCCCGTGGAGAGTGAGGAGGCAAAGTTCCTCACCAGTGGCTTAACAACCTCCTTTCTCACTTCCCGGAGCAGCCTAGGATAAATCTGGTCTGGTCCTGGGGACTTATCAATCTTAATGTTTTCCAAATTTTCTAGCACATCATCTTCATCAATCTTGATCTGGTCAAGACTGTATCCCAGCTCCTCTAAGTTTTCATCTACAACAAGTTCCCTTTCCTTGGTGAAAACCAAAGCAAAAAATTCATTTAGGGCTTCCCCTACCTGCTCAGACTCCAAGCACAAGTTCCCTCTGCTATCCCTGATCGGCCCTACCTTCTCCCTGATCATTCTCTTATTCCTC
>NC_057711.1:110776037-110860567 GCF_004010195.1 Chiloscyllium plagiosum | reverse complement strand
CCTTTTCCATCACTATTTTAAAATGAATACAATTATGGTCGCTGGCCCCAAAGTGCTCCCGCACTGACACCTCAGTCACCTGCCCTGCCTTATTTCCCAACAGTAGGTCAAGTTTTGCACCTTCTAGTAGGTACATCCACATACTGAATCAGAACATTGTCTTGTACGCACTTAAGAAATCCCTCTCCATCTAAACTTTTAACACTATTGCAGTTCCAGTCTATGTTTGGAAAGTTAAAATCCCCTACGATAACTACCCTATTATTCTTACAGATAGTTGAGATCTTACAAGTTTGTTTCTCAATTTCCCTCTGACTATTAGGGTTGTGAGCTCCTTTCTAGCAAGCCTGTAATCCTGTAAAGCTGTGCTAGATCCTTGCTTCCTCCACCTTACGTACGCTGCCTTCTTCCTTTTGATGAGAAGCTCCTTTGTACTCATCATCCAAGGTTCCTTAATCCTACCCCTTCTTACCTGTCTCAGAGGAACAAATTTGTGCATCATTCGCAACAACTGCTCCTTAAATAGTCTCCACATGTCTGCTGTCGCCTTCTGTAGAACAACTGCTCCCAGTCTGTACTTCCCAACTCTTGTCTGATTGCGTCATAATTTCCTTTTCCCCAATTAAATATCTTCCCTCGGTAACTGCACCTTTCACTCTCCAAGGCTATGCTAAATGTGAGACAGTTGTGATCACTTTCACCAAAGTGCACTCCCACCGCGAGACCTGACACCTGTCCTGGCTCATTGCCGAGCACCAAATCCAAAATGGCCTCTCCCCTCATCGGTCTGTCTACATACTGAGTAAGGAAACCCTCCGGACCATACTGACAAAAACGGCTCCATCCAAACCATCTGCACTTAAGAGGTTCCAGTTCATTTTGGGAAAGTTGAAATCACCCATAACACCAACCCTGCAACTTTAGCATTTTTCCAGAATCTGCCCACCTGTGAGATCTTCAATCTCTCTACTGCTGTTAGGTGGTCTGTAGTAAACCCTCAATATGGTGGCTGTTCTCTTGCTGTTCCTAACTTCCATCCATACTGACTCAGTAGACAAACCTTCCTCAACAACCTTCGTTTGTGTAGCTGTGATGCACTCTCTGATTAACAATGCTAGACCTGCTCCTCTTTTTCCACCCTCCCTGTTCTTTTTAAACATTTCTAAACCCTGGAACATCAAGCAACCATCCCTGCCCCTGTGAAACCCACGTCTCCGTTATGGCCACAACATCGTAGCCCCAAGTACTGATCCATGCTCTAAGTTTGTCACTCTTATTCCGGACACTCCTTGCATTAAAGCAGACACACTTTAACCGATCCCTTTGTTTCATCACGTGAGAAACCTTCCCGATAGATTCACTACATCCTGTCATTGTCTTGTCTGCAACTGACCCCCTCTCACATGTGGCTCCGATTCCCACCCCCCTGCCAAACTAGTTTAAAGCCTCCCGAATCGCATGAGCAAATCTCCCACCCAGGACATTTGTACCCCTCCAGTTCAGGTGCAACCTGTTCTTCGTGTACAGGTCCCACCTTCCCCAGAAGGTATCCCAATGGTCTAGGTATCTGAAGCCCTCCCTCCTGCACCAGCCTCGCAGCCACATGTTAAGCTGCATTCGCTGACCGTTCCTCATCTCACTATCTCGTGGCATTGGCAGCAAACCTGAGATCCCTACTCTACTCGTCCTGCTCTTCAGCTTCCAACCTAACTCTCTGTAGTCACTTTTCAGATCCTCAATCCCTTTCCTGGTGAAGTCATTGGTGCCAATATGTGCCACGATTTCTGGCTGCTCCACCCCCCTTCAGAATCTTGTAAAACCTGATCGGCGATATCCCGGACCCTGGCACTAGGGAGGCAACATACCTTCCAGGAGTCCTGTTCCTGACCACAAAATCTCCTGTCAATCCGTCTAACCATTGAGTCCCATACCATTAGCGCTTTTCTATTTCCCCCCCCCTTCCCTTCTGAGTCACAGTGCCACGCTCAGTGCCAGAGACCTGACAACTAATGCTTTCCCCTGGTAGGCTGTCCCTACCAGCAGTATCCAAAACGGTATACTTATTGCTGAGGGGAACGGCCACAGGGGATCCCTGTTCTGACCGTCTGTTCCCTTTCCTCCCCCTGACAGTAACCCAGCTGTCCTTGTCCTATGTCTGCGGATTGACCACCTCCCTGTACATCCTCTCAATTTCCCCCGTAGCCTCCCGGATGATCCGTAGTTCATCCAGCTCCAGCTCCAGTTCCCTAACTCGGTTTTTGAGGAGCTGGAGTTGGGTGCACTTCCTGCAGATGGCGTTGACAGAGACATGTGAAGTGTCTCTCACCTGCCACATTCTGCAGGAGGAACATGCAACTGCCCTGACATCCATATCCCGCTATTCTGAAAGCCCACCCAGAACTAAACAAAGGAAGAGAAGAAGAAAAGAGAAACCTGAAAACTTAACTAGTTTACAGACTCTTAGTAAGGTTAGAGGAGGTTGGTGGGATGGAGGCTCTACCTACAGTGTAGGGTTTCAGGTTTAGATCTCACCCACTTAAAAACTCCCTATAAGTTCTTCGCTCCTCCCTTGCACCTCTCGGCAAATGGAGGCCCTGACACCTGAACTAAGGTTTTTAAACCGTTAGACTCACCTTCCCAGAAGTCCTTCGCTCCTCCCTCGCATCTCTCGGCAAATGAGTCAAACTGTCTTGATTTGGAAATCTGAAGATCAGAAGCGCCTTAAACAATTGGTGGCCCAGTACAATGGGCCCTATTCTGTTCTATACATTTACTAAGATCATGGTTAAGAAGTTTAGATCGGTTATTCAGATAAAATCTCAGCAGAAAGTGTATCTAGTAGTAATCCCGGGCTGGAATGTGAACATCACAATCCTGAATAACATCATTCAGGGAGCAAAAAGGAATGAGGGACCTTGCAATAGTTTTTATTGATTTGGCAAAGGTGTTCAACTCTGTTTGTCACAATCCTTTAACTAGCATTCTCCAGTGACTGCACCTACCTAAACCTTTTGTATACAATTGATCAAGAACATAAAGATTAAGAGACACAAAGGATCGCTGCCAAATTATAATACACAGGGAAATAGGGGTGAATAACATAAGTCAAGCCACGATTAAGGGATGATGAGGCTTATCTGTGGAAACCAATTTGGCCTTCAAAAAGGATCAGCAGAATTCGGGGTTCGACGTGACCAAGAGGTTTGAGGATCATAGTAAGATAATTCAGTCAGAAAAGGTACCAAAGTATAGGCATTTAGAGTCTGGCAGGAGGTCTGGCAGGTTTTTACATTAGGAGCTCGAGAGAAGTGGTTCACTCAAAACAACAGTCTAATGAACTTCCTAGAGATTTAATGGCTCAAATTGTTTACACCGGAGATCTCTTGTTTGACTGTAGCCCTGACGCTAGAGATGCTCCAGATCTTCGCTCGCAGGTGAGATATTAAATCCTTTTAAGGGGTATTTAAGTGATTAGGTAAAAATGTTTAGTGAAGAATTGCAAGGGTACAGTATGTATATTTAAAATGTGTGTGGGGTGGGTGAGAAGAAACAAAAATAGTGTAGATTTTGAACATACATAATTAAATGTTGGAGGAATCAGCATGTCAAATGATGTATTATTGGTAATCTACCCAGAACGGTTACTGATCTTAGTTTCTGAAGGGTGGATAGATTGTTTTGCTTGGTGAGAAAGCCTCTTAACCCCTGATATGTCTGCAATTCTGCTTCTTTAACATCAGTGGTTATCTATTAGAGATACTTATACACTCACTGGCAATGAGATAACCTGGATAGGACATTCATTTGAGTATCCTTCAAATATTTGCACAGGTGGAAAGAATGGTTGATAAAGCACGCAGTATTCCTGGCTTTATTAATAGTGAAAGAGTACGAGAGCAGCGAGTGCTGAAAGTGTGTAAGACAGGAGTTAGAACTCAGTTGGAGCATTGTGTACAGTTGTGGTGCCATGCTATAAGAAAGATGTGAATGCATTGGAGAGATTGCAGAAAAGTTCGAGGAATAAGATATTTCAGTTATGAAGATAGATTGGAGAGGCTGATACTCTTTTCCTTGGAGTGGTGAAGACTAAGAGATTAGATTAAAGATTTCAAATCATGATGTCTGAATAGAATGGACAAGCAGAAACTGTTCCCATTTGTAAAATGAGCAAGAATGAAATGGTTCAGATTGAAAATAATTTGCAAAAGAGGTAAATGCAATGTGAAAAAATAAGTTTTTCACACAGCGAGTGGTTCTGCTGTGGTCTGGAATGCGCTGCAGGAAGTGTAGCGGGGGCAGATTCAGGTGGAAGTATTCCAGATAGCAGTAGGTGATCATTTAAATAGACACTATTTGTAGAGTTGGGAGAAAATGGTACTAGAGTGGTACTAAGTCATGATACTCATTCAGAGAGCCAGTGCAGAAATGATGGGTTTAATGGCCTTCTTCTGCGCTGCAACAATTATGCAATTCTGCAAAATATTAATCAAGAAGTTCGCTAGATTCACATTGACTGTTTTCCCAGCATCAGCAGGTATATTTACTTGGATCTGATATTCTAACATTTATGCTATCAGACTAGTAACCGAGAGATAACAAGTTCACACCCTACTCTAGCAATATGTGAAATTTAATTCAATAAATTTGGTATAATAAAAGTTGTTGTTTTGATATCAAATGGTTCATCCATAGCTTTCAGGGATGGAGCCACTACTTACTAGTTCTTGGCATTGCTGATGACCTCTCGCAATGCAGCCTTTCATTGCTAACCTACCTAACCCTCCCCACCCACCTTTGCAAAGTTCAGTGGTTCAAAAAACAGTGACAGGCTGTTACTGTACGTGTTGCTGATTTAATGTTGTTTACAGAATCAACTGCACAACATATGCAGCAGCTTCTTCAGCGTAAGAGCCTCATTGTAGAAACATTTGACTTCTACAATACTTGTCCCACATTATATCATACCCCACAGAACCCATTGTCTATTCTCTAGGTTTACTTTGTATGAAAAAATATAAAATTACTTCAAAGATATCCCCACATGCAGATGGATGTGTTCTCCACTACCGATTTGCCTACTTTATTTTACAAAATATGACCTCACATTTCTAGATTATTTAGTATTTGCAACTAAATAATCACCTTCTAGAAACAGCACCACACTCCTTCTATTCAGGTCCATTATTCATTTTCTTTCTCTGTCACACCATGAAAACGCAGCACAGAAGGAAGCCATTCAACCCATTATGTTTGTGCCAGTTCCTTGAAAAAACTATCCAATTAGTTTCACACTCCTACTTTCACCACAGCTCTATTTTTTCCCTCTTCAAGTACTTATCTAAATCCCTTTTGAGAGTTACTCATGAATACTTCCACCACCCTTTAAAGGATGTGTATTCCACATCACAACTTGCTGACTGAAAATAAAATCTGTACATCATGTTTTTGTTTTAAAACCAGTCATCTTAAATCTGTGACGTCTCGTAATGTACTCTTCCATCAGTCCAAATACTTTCTCCTTACTTGCATTATCAAAACACTCAATTTTGAACACCTTTCCCCTTAGCTTCTCTGTTCTAAGAAAAATCACTGCACTTACTAAAAATAGCCGCAAAAATCGTTCAACAGAAAGAAAGTGCTTTCAATTGCTCTGGAAATCACAAAGACAACCTAATAAATATGATATAGACCCTAAGTTGCCAGGCATTTGGAGCGCATCTTATCCAAGATTTTGCATAATTCTAAGGGAGTCAGAATTCTGGACAACATTGTAAACATCAGTATGAGTAATCCATGTGGATCAGCTTTCACAGCAAAAAGGGAAGACTTAAGTGCATTCTTGGAAAATGGTGTGTGGGGACGTGGACAAGCAGTGAGGCAAAGAGCCATTTCTGTTGATGTGCACAGGGGTCACATTATTCGTGCTTTCCTTCTCTCTTGTGTGATGTATTCGAAGATAAATATCCTGCAGAAAATCAGAGACAAGGCAGCAGCGATTCATTTAATTACAGCGTGGAAAACAGACTTTAGCTGTGAAGTGTGTCTTTATTACATTTTCATCATTACTATTATTACATTTGTTTCAGCTGTGGCTCGCTTGGTAGGCCTCGGAGAGAAAATATTCAAGTCCAATTTGTGTGGCTTAGGCAAAGAAAGTCAGCCAGGTTAACTTTCCATGCAGTACTGAGCCAATGTTGTACTGTCGTGATTCTGTCTGTAAGAGGCTGTTAAAGAAAGTGTCTGTCTGCCTGCAGTTAGAAGCATAAGATCCCTTGGCAGCATTTGAATAAGAGTGAAAGACTAATCCTTAGTTGGTTTATTCCTTAATCAACAGCACGAAAAGCAGATTTTCTGGTCATCATCAAAATGCTTTTTATAGAACTTGCTGCGAGCAAATCGGCTGCTGAATTTCCTATGTTACAAAATGGAATGTACTTCAAAAGCCCTTCTCAAATTGCATTGCAGCCAATGAAGAATTATTTACTGCTGGTCCAATTTCCACTCCTCGCACCCTGTGATATGTCACCTCAACTATTATATCATGATTTGGAGACGCCTGTGTTGGACTGGGGTGTACAAAGTTAAAAATCACATAACACCAGGTTTATTTGGAAGCACTAGCTTTCGGAGTGCTGCTCCTTCATGAGATGGTTGTGGGGAATTTTCAGCTATTATGTGATTTAGAATGAAGGTTGTTTGAGGTAGTTCATTGTCACCAATTCCCCCCCTTTCTATTCATTGTCTAGTGCTTATCTAATGATCTCTGGTGGAAGATAGACTGTAGGATCTTTACAGAAGAATCACAGAATGACAGAACTGATATAATGCAGGAGATAGCAATTTGACCTGCCAAGTCTGCACTGGCTGTCTATACATTTTGATTCAGTGCCAATCTCCTGCCATTCCCTGTAACCCTACAACATTATTTAAATAGAAACAATTATCCAATACTCTTTTGAATGCCTCCACCATACTTCCAAGGCAGTGTATTTCAGATCCTAATCATTTGCTGTGCACAAATGTTTTTCCTCACATCACAATTGTTTCTTTGGCAAAACACTTTAAAATTTTACCCTCAAGTTCTCTATTCTTTTATGGGGACAGTTTCTCATCCTCATTCTGATAGGCCCATCATAATTTTGAAAACCATCAAATCCCTTCTTGGCTTTCTCCTCTCCAAACTAAACAGGCCCAAGTTCTCGGATCATTCCTCATAACTGAAATAAAGAGAAAAATATAACCAGGAGATTAGAATCTCCTCAGTGGAGGGCTGACCCCAAAAAAAGGAGAAAAAAATAGAATGTATTTGCTCTCTATGTAGGCTAGTTAAAATCTCCATGCCTCCAGCCACAGGCTGTGTGTGATAACAATAGAATGAGTGGACTTTAATATCATCAGAATTACATCAGAATCATTATCCCTTATCCAACATTTCCAAGCTCTCTGCTAGTCTCTGACAACACAAACACAAGCAGTCTAGATATTATGCAACATATAATCTCTTTAGACTTAGAGGAATGGTAAGACTTTCACTTGAGAACTGTTGATTCTGGTTCTGATTTGTGGATAATTTCTCCACTGGAGGATCTTCTGGCTTTTGTATATTATTTGAAGAAGGCAACATTAGTTGTAGGCTGGTCCTTTCACTATCTCTTGCAGCTATACGTCATGGTGTTGAAAGAGATCAAACTAGTTTTGATAAAAGATGGTATGAAAGGGTCAGGGAAGGTGACAAAAGATGACAGGCCAGAGATACAGATCTGTTTAACAGATATCTTATATAAAAGTACAGCAGGATGAGGTGGGTTTTCACAGAGGCCAAGAGAAAGTGAAGGTGAAACCTCATTTAGTTGAAGAGTCATGGTGGAGTATAGCAGAAGGTGAATATCCACCTGATGGCAGTGGTCTTCCAGAAAAATCGGAATAGCTGAGGAGAAAACCCATTCCAATCAAAGATAAAAGGGAAGGGAAAGTACTTCGTAGCAGACACCACCAGTGGAATACCATTTATGTTGAGTTTTTTGCCACAAGGCCTGATGTATTTTCTCGTGATATCGAATCAAACTAACCTCTTTCATATACTGCCCTGTTCTTGTCGCATCCATCTTGTCCGAGTCTATTCCTATCTTACCTTGAGCCTTTCCCAGAACAACGTGCTGTCACTGGGATATTCCAGAATTGACCAGCATCCTTAGTGCCACTGTCATCTTTAAAAGGTCATTGTGTACCTGGATAATCACTGTCAGCCTGGAGATGTGCAACATGATTCATAACGTTTGCCCTTGATAGGTAGGCAAGGGAGGTTTGGAGTCCCACTTTGTGGGCCGGGACTTGGAAGTCCTGCTGGATGTCTGGTGCAGACTTGGGAACCAGCAGCAAAGATCATGCCAGCTTGGCCTGAAGTTGGCACTTGGGTCAGTGCAGAACAGAGGAGTCCATTGGCCTTCTTCCGATATTGGTGGGCATTCCTCCCACCCAAGCTCATTTTCTACCATTCTCAGCATTGCGTGGAACATCTTCTGTCCCATTGACATCCACACCAACCCTGTTTGCTCTCTGCACTGCCTACTCACTTGCTCGCTCAGGACACCGTCCCAGCTGAACCAAATGTTAAAACTATGCCACCTTCTTCCATAATACTTGCCTCTCTCTTATTCCAGGAAATAAACTTTCTGCCCTTCTGGGAGCAGGGTTAAGACAGATGATGGACTGACCAATTTTCAACTCCTCACTCTCTACATTGACAGCATCCTGACTTCGACCTCTCCGAGTGAGTGAGTGACCGACAATGATCAGGCCCTTGGACTGGTACTGGAAGCTGACCTTGATTTACTGTACTGGGACCTCCTGAGTGAAAGCTCTCTCTCCTCACTTCATTAAGCCTTTCTGACAACAATGACAAGCTTCCTGGCTTTATGTCTGTACCAGGTGGCACAGCAATACCTTGTATGTCCAGCTGAGGAGTGAAGTGCACAAAGGCAATGGTGAGAATATCCAGATAGGCTCAGAGTGAGTGAATGTCATGAGAGTAAATAATCCGAGCTGGTTGTGTGCCCCTGAGCACTCTGTGTCCTTGATGTAGCATTATAATAAAAGTTGCTGACATAGCCTAAGGGGCACCTTTGAAGTTCATTAGTGCCATGAGAGTCCTTGGAGGTTGCCATTGATTGGATAACCATTGTTCAACATGGAGGTCCTTTGGGACAAGTGTGAACTGAAACCACGTGTTATTTGCTCCACCTTCCATGTCAAGAATTCTTGATACTTAGTTTTTTTGGCAAGATAGGCAAGATAGGAAGCTGATTATTCGGGAGATAAGTTGTGCCATTAATAAGCTTTTCAATAATCTATAATTTCTCTGAATTGGTAGCTTGCTGTGCCAATGAGAATCTCCCGTCACTGCTTTGCAGATGCATAAAAGAGGTGACGATTTGCACCCATCGTCAAAATAGGCCTCATTAGATGCCTGGTTACATTTGGCCATAGTCATATCTTTCCACTCTTGTCCAATTCCAACCTGACTTGTCCAGTTGGAGATCAGAGAATAAAATCATGCTTCAAACTTCAACCAGTCCTTTCAGGTTGATGTAAAGTTAAATGAGAGCAAGGTACATGTTACAAAATCAAATGTCCTTCAAGGGGCAAGCATCAGATTACCACACTGACTTCCCAAAATTTGTGAAAATGCCTGAATCTGTCATGTGGATTATAGATGTGGGCAATAAAGGTTGAAAGCTTGGGAAGGTAGCACAGTTCAGAGCACAAGTACAGTTGCTATGGAACAACTGTGGACCACCTGCTTTCTAGCACTCGCCAACACCTGTCCAGAGTCCTGGCTGGTTGGCACACAGTAATCTCCCTTCCCCCCCCACCCCCATCCATTCTGAACCAACCCCATAGAGAGAAAGGATTGGCTATGATTCACTCTCTCTGGAGCATAGGGGTGCAGTCCCCCTGTGCAATGCAATCATACTGCATGCCTGACCATGGTTGAAGATCAGGATCAGTATGGGAGGATGCCCTGGTCATCTCTGCATGATGATTTCCGACAACTGGCTTTGAGCAATTTTTTTTAAAAGTATACAGGGTGAAGGATTCCTTCACATTTTCAAGGACCATACAGGACTTAAATATCGATAGCAATGTTATGGCTCTGCTCATTTGACATTGCTAGCCTATTCACTAGTGTATCACTCATGGAAGCCATAGGAACTAGCACTGCTGCTCTACATCATGGGGGTTTTAGACCTTCCAACATTTGATGGTGCTGTCATTGGATCTGCCCTAGAGACAGCTTTCACAAATGTCTTTGTTGGGTTCCTTGAGAAACATGTCTTCAATGGAATGGCACCTAACTTTCTAATGCTTGTATTTTCCAATTTGTAGATGATATATTTGTAGATGTTTATTATATTTGAACCCACAGTTGCATCCTGCACTCAAGTTCACCTTTGAATTAGGACAGTCAAATGAATGCCCTATACTAGCCATGTTAGTTGAGAAATCTGCCAGGGGGTTCTCTATTACGGCCTACTACAAGCCTACCTTAATGGCTCAATGTACACATTGGGATTCCAATGGCTACAAAATAGATAACTTAGCAAATAAGGGCTGAGCTATTTGCTTACTATTTGTGCTTGACGCTGAAATGGGGTAAATTCAAGTCTTCCTGTCAAATAATGGCGAACCCAATTAGATAATTTCTCACTGTCTGTTGTGTAAAATTATGGAGATACATCCAGTTTTCGTCTCAAAAAGTGCCCAATCTATCTCGGACATCTCAAACCTTTTGGGCAACAGAAGAACAAGCTATTATTATGCAAAAGCAATACAAGTGGTGGCCGCAACTAACAGAATGCTGCTGTCAATGCATAAAGATATTCTGTGTATCACACAAATGTATAATGAAGTTTTCATTTTCAGTGCTTGTGTGATGTGATGTATGGACACCATATGTCTAATGTAAAACTGTCAGCCTGGCTCACTGTGTGGTGCATAAGAGCCCTGATCTTTGCAAACAGAAAGAACATGTACACATATTGCACCTGTTTCAACTTGAAAAAATAAACAACAGTCATTCTCCAGTTCATTCCTCAAGACTATGCCTTCATCAGCAGAATCCTGCCTGGTTTAAATTTAAACAAAGCTTGGAAGATAACCATCACTCATCATCTAATTGATGCATTCTCCATAGCATTGTTTATATCCATTGTAGTCAACTTGCCAAACAATCAACACTTTCTTCCCATACAGTATGAATGCTATTGCTCTTTTTACATTGATATTCTTGTGATTATCCTGATGAGTCCAAGACAAAAGACTTCAACAACTGTGGATTTTTCATCAATATTCAAGTTCTGTACTATCAGGCAACTGTTTGAAATATATCTCAACAGCTTTCTCCTGACAGCAGAGCACAGAAAAAAAGAGAAAAAAAAATCTGCCTCTACCTGTCTTTCTCATAAGGTTGAAAACCATGTCTGGTGATCAACAACACAGAAAAACAATCTCCCATGACTTGTAGATATCTAACAGATTTTTTGCTATGGCTGTAGATACATGTCACCAATTAGTCAACAGATTTAAAATCTAACACCTTAGAACCCTAAGGACTGGTTTACTGTGCACCTGTCTTTTTAAAGCACACTTCCTTTCAAATTTACTATCTGTGTTGTACACACATCTAATGTCATTTTTAAAATTTCTTTCCTTGGGCTCAGTAGGTAACAAAACTTTATTCTTTCACTGCAGAAAACCTTGGTAATTGGTTCCTTCACTATATTGTGCTTACTACATTTTAATTGAAGTGCGATGAACACAGTATTAGAAAGAAATAAAAATATATTGTTGAAACTGAGCCCCAGAGGGTATTATATAAAAGGGTAGTCAACTCCACTCTGACATGATTGTAACAGACCACATTCAGAATAACATGTACAATTTTGGTGTCCTTATTAAAGAAATGACATAGTTGTTTTGGAATTAATTCAGAGTATGTTCACTCAGTTAATTCAGGAGATGAAGTGGTCATCTTATAAAGAAATGTTGGGTAGGTTGGGTTTGCATCTATTGAAGCTCAGAGGAATGAGAGATGATCTAATTGATACATAAAGACCTTGAAGTGTGATGACATGACAAGGTGGATACTGAGAGAATGTTTCCCCTTATGGGAGAGACGAGAGTTATGGTGACTCAGTTTACCCAAATTGTGACTGATAAAGTATGAAATGGAGGTTCAGATATAGTGCAAAATATAAAGGAACAAATATTGACAAGCTGTCAGTTACCAAGCAAAGTGGCAAGAAAAAAGTACATCTTCAGCAAAGGGATGGAAGGATTAGTTTTTTTAAAATTAAATTGCCATTATTTTCAATATTTATATCATATTAAATAAATAGGATGAAGGGAAGGAGAAATATTTTCTCTCATTGTGTCCCACATCTGTAGAATTTTCTTGCCCAAAGAATGGTAACATAAAAGTCATGAATATGTTTAAGGTGGAATTAGCTAGATTCTTGATTAACTAGGGAGTTATAGACAGGCAAGTCAAGGCCATGGTCTTACTGAATGGTCGAGCAGTGTCAAGCTGTCAAATAGAGTCATAGAGATGTACAGCATGGAAACAGACCCTTCGGGCCAACCTGTCCATGCCGACCAGATATCCTAACCCAATTTAGTACCACCTACCAGCACCCGGCCCATATACCTCCAAATCCTTCCTATGCATATACCCATCCAAATGCCTCTTAAATGTTGCAATTATACCAGCCTCCACCACTTCCTCTGGCAGCTCATTCCATATACGTACCACCATCCGTGCGGAAAAGTTGTTCCTTAGGTCTCTTTTATATCTTTCCCCTCTCATCCTAAACCTATGCCCTCTAGTTCTGGACTCCCCCACCTCATGGAAAAGACTTTGTCTATTTACCCTATCCATGCCCCTCATAATTTTGTAAACCTCTATAAGGTCACCCCTCAGCCTCCGATGCTCCAGGGAAAACAGCCCCAGCCTAATCAACCTCTCCCAATAGCTCAAATCCTCCAACCCTGGCAACATCCTTGTAAATCTTTTCTGAACCCTTTCAAGT
The DNA here is from genome assembly GCF_004010195.1 of Chiloscyllium plagiosum. Lineage (NCBI taxonomy): Eukaryota > Metazoa > Chordata > Chondrichthyes > Orectolobiformes > Hemiscylliidae > Chiloscyllium > Chiloscyllium plagiosum. The sequence goes on along the minus strand of NC_057711.1, from coordinate 110,847,479 downwards.
TTCACAACATCTCTCCGATAGGAAGGAGACCAGAATTGCATGCAATATTCCAAAAGTGCTTTAATCAATGTCCTGTACAGCTGCAATATTACCTTCAACCCCTGTACTCAATAGTCTGACCAAGAAAGGAAAGCATACCAAACACCTTCTTCACTATCCTATCTACCTGTGATTCTACTTTCAAGGAATTATGAACCTGCACTCCAAGGTCTCTTTGTTCAGCAACACTCCCTAGGACCTTACCATTAAATGTATAAGTCCTGCTAAGATTTGTTTTCCCAAAATGCAGCACCTCACATTTATCTGAATTAAACTCCATCTACCACTCCCTCAGCCCATTGGCTCATCTGATCAAGATCCTGTTCTCATCTGAGGTAACCTTCTTCGCTGTCCACTACACCTCCAATTTCAGTGTCATCTGCAAACTTACTAACTATACCTCTTATGCTCACATCCAAATAATTTATATAAATGACGAAAAGTAGTGGACCCAGCACCGATCCTTGTGGCATTCCACTGGTCACAGGCCTCCAATCTGAAAAACAAACCTTCACCACCACCCTCCATCTTCTATCTTTGACCTAGTTCTGTATCCAAATGGCTAATTCTCCCTGTACTCCATGAGATCTAAGTTTGCTAACCAGTATTCCATGGGGAACCTTGTCAAAAGCCTTATTGAAGTCCATATAGATCAAGTCTACCACTCTCCCCTCATCAATCCTCATTGTTACTTCTTCAGAAAACTCAATCAAATTTGTGAGACATGATTTCCCATGCACAAAGCCATGTTGACTATCCCTAATCAGTCCTTGCCTTTCCAAATACATGTACATCCTATCCCTCAGGATTCCCTCCAACAAATTGCCCACCACTGACGTCAGGCTCACTGGTCTTTAGTTCCCTGGCTTGTCCTTATCACCTTAAGTAAGGGCACCACGTTTGCCAACCTCCAGTCTTCCGGCACCTCACCTGTGACTATCGATGATGCAACTATCTCAGCAAGAGACCCAGCAATCACTTCCCCAGCTTCCCACAGATTGCCTGATCAGGTCCTAGGGATTTATCCACTTTTATGCATTTCAAGATATCCAACTGCTCCTGCTCCTAAATAGACTGCTCCTGCTCCTAAATCATATATTCATAAGTTTAACTTTTATCAGAATATCTTGCAGTAGTAAGTGGCTTTTAAGTATTAAAGTATACAGTGCTCAGTTTAATGACAGCAAAACAAATTAGGGAGTGTAAATTTAGTTTTTGTTTTATCTGGAATCACAGTGAAATCATAACTCAATTTTGGCACAATCTACTAATCTCGCAATGAATTTTCTTTTCCTTCCATACTGCCATATCTACATCACTCATGCATGTATCTTGGACCGTTCTTTTCCTCATGTGATGTGTTATCACCCCCATAGACACTGCTAGTACAGCAGCTTTGAATTTCCACCACCTCTCTTGATCCCTACACTGATTCTGCTTCAGATTGCACATCTGGCATTCAGTCATGGCTGAAGCTTTATTCTCAGCCAGTTGAATATTGGGAAAGTGCAACTCATTGTTCCAGGGATCCTCCCACTCATCATGCTCTCTTATCGCTGATCCATATCTATCCCCAGCCATTGCCTTTGGTTGAACAAGACAATTTGCATCCTGTTAATGCCCTGTTTGATTCTCAACAGTTTAACGTTTTTTTCTCCACTGATCTTGGTCCACTGATGCCATTATATATTCACTGACCACCTCCTGGCCCATCGATTTTAGTGGCCTCCTTTGGTGACCGCTCCATCCTCCAGCTTTTATCCCCAAAACTCAGCTCTAATATTCTACCCTGCATTAAACTTTTCATTTGTCCATTCTTAATGTACTTGCTATCTATATAGGTTTCCAGTTTCCTCACCCTAAACTTTTACAAGTCCTTCTCCATTACATTGAATCAATGGCCTCAGCTTTCCATACCTCTTATCTCCTGCAGCCAGAAATCTCATTATCCCCCCAACTCCTGTCTCCTGTACCTCTTGTCACTTCACTAGTGTTGGCCAAACATCCAACTTCTTCAATCTTACTGTTCACGTCTTAAACCCTTCTAGTTCTTAGGCTTTCTGCCCACCCCCCCCCACCCCATTCCCTAGAGACGCTTCTGAAATTCAGTCTCTTTGACTAATTATTTGATGTTCCTTCATTTTGTTTTTACCATCACTTTTACCCACATGAAGCATCCATCAGATATACCCCACCTTACAAAATATTGTTGATGTAGATCATTAGAAGTAGATTATTAAGTATCAAACTGATTGAACTGCTACCTTCCACAGATGCTGTGATCCTCTGAAGTAGAACATTATGTTTTCTGTTGGCAGCCTTGTATATTAGAATCACATCCATTCTGCAACACAACATATACTCTGGGAGCAATAACCTCAATACATGATGTGCACAAATACCAGCTTGAATCCACATCTTGGCTCTGATTAAAGCAAGAAGTTCAATGGTGACCGAATCATAAAACATTTACGCAAATACCAAATTACAGCACCAGAGCAGAGTGAAGATTAAATTAGATTCCCTACAGCGTGGAAACAGGCCCCTCAGCCCAACCAGTCCACACTGACCCTCTGAACAGTAACCCACCCAGACCCACTACCCTCTGACTAATGTACCTATCACTATGGGCAATTTAGCATGGCCAATTCACCTGACCTGCACATCTTTGGACTGTGGGGGGGAATCTGAGCACCTGGAGGAAACCCACACAGACACAGGGAGAATATGCGATTCCATCCCGAGGCTGGAATCGAACCAGGGACTCTGGTGCTATGAAGCAGCAGTGCTAACCACTGAGCCACCGTGCCGCCCCGTGAAGCATGGGGTTTGTGTCTATGGTTCCCTATGTGTTGTTGTTATTATTCAATTGTAGTAGCTTCAACATTTCTCAGACTACCAATGATAAAACATTAACTTCGTCATAATATAGTTACAGCTGTAAGTACATTTTACATTAACTTCTTTCAATTCACATACATGCAAGTCATTTCCTCCTGTAACAACTAATCTTTTCTTTGAACTTACACCTTCATGCTTCATTACACCACACTGTACCTGGCCTGACTTCCCTCAAAACATTTGTGTTTGAATAAGAGCCCCTAAAGAAAGAAAGAACTGGGAAAAAGGCTATGTCAAACCATTTCTTTCTGCTTTCCAGTCGGAGGGTATAACATGCTTATCTGAATTCTTGAAAGTGTTCAAAAGCAAATGGATAAATTAAAAAAAGTGTTTCCAGTGACAAGTTGATCAATAACAAGATGACACTAATTTAATCTGACTGGTAAAAGATAAGGGTCTTGCATATTGTCTTATTGTGACCTTGAATGAATTGCTTGAAAGGATTGGTGGAAATTAATTCAACAGTAACATGTTGGAAGGAAATTTGATAAATACTCAAAAAGGGAAGATTTTCAGAGCTTTGGGTATTGTATCTGGGATTGGGACTAACTAGAATAGCTGTAAGTGTTAACATACATGGATCTTAAATGTCATCCTACTGAAAAGACAGACATTTTACTTCATGTAGTGAACTCATCAGGACAAATGCAAGAATGCCAAATTTCAAACAATCACCATTAGTCATTTATGGGAGAAAAAAAGTTGCTGATTCATTGTGAAGTTTACTCTTATTGACTGAGGTTTTGCCATGGAGATATCACCAGGCAACTAAAGGCCCCTAGGAGTGCATGGCTTGAAAGATCACATTCTATGGCACACAAAAATGTTACTTGAATGTTTTGATAAATGGTCATCAACTTTAAATGTTAACTATTTCTCTCCACACATGCTGCCTGATCCACTGCGTATTTCCAGCATTTTCTGTTTTTATTTCTGATTTCCAACATGCACATCATATTGCAAGTGCTGTCTCAGTACTTTATCTATGCAATGTAGTCAAATGTTGCATGGGTTGCTAGAAAGCTTTTCTCAATTAATTCCACTTCAACTATTGGCTGACTTATTTGAGTTCAATTCAATCAGAACAGAGAAATATCATGTGACCAAGTGATCACAGACACAAAATTGAATATTCTATATTGACCTCCAACGGTAGAAATTAGGTCTGACAGAAATTCAGCCAAACTAAATTAAACAGCAACAAGCTGTCATTGGCTACAGAGAACAGTAAAAAGCAAGGTCAAAGAAGTCATAAAGGCTCGGGGAAACCAGTTACAACCAGTTGAGGTATTGGAGGACTATTGATCAAACTTTCTGGCATCTTGACTGCCAGTCAGTGGCATGACCCCATTGAATGCTTTGAACCTTACACATGATCCCATTGGCTGAAGGCCAAAGAATATTCAAGAAGGTCTAGAGGAAGGGGATATAAAAGCACACGTCTGCAAGCCACTCCATCAGTGAAAACTCATAGCAAGACTCATGGCAGAAGAACATGGCAACCAAGGAAGACCCAGGAGAAGATCTGCCCTGACCTGAGACCCACCTCCATGGAAGAGAGTCAGAACCACATCAGTGAGGAAGGAGATTCTAATGGTCCAGCTCTAACGTCGATCTGTAAAGGTAATATTCTTTCTCAGAAGGAGACAGCTTGACAGAAAGTAAATAGTGAGAGAATTTGTCTGTCTCATCAGCAACAATGCTTGGGTAAAGTGATGATGTGTGAACTGGTTAAAGTGCCCAAAGTACGGACAACAATAACAACTAAATTACGGACAACAATAACAACAAAACTGTTTAGTCTTTCAGATTTGATCTGCCACCATTCAGTGACATCATGGCCAAGGTACGTTCCAACTCCAGTACTGCACTTTTGCCTTGTGTCCCTAACAATGATCCATCTTGGATTTAAAATGAACGAATGATTGTCTGAGTGTTAACTGTCATTAGAGGAAGTAAATTCAAAATTTCCATTAAAGAATTTCCAATTGCCTCTTCTGAATGAAGTTAATATCAAGAGTGAGTGAACTTTTCTTCAGGGGCAGCACTGCGAAGTTACACCCAAAATTAGGGAATTGTGCATCTATTTTACCACTTTGGGGGTATACAGTCAGTCAATCTCATTAAAACACACTGGAAAATAAAAATCATAAGGAAAGGAATCAATGTAAATTGCGAAAATGCTTGATGACATTATATATTCATTCTTTAACTTGGAAAATTAAAGGCTTTTCCAGATTAGATTCCCTACAGTATGGAAACAGGCCATTTGGCCTAACAAGTCCACACTAACCCTCCGAAGCGTAACCCATCCAAACCTATTCACCCTTGACTAATGCACCTAACACTATGGGCAATTTAGCATGGCCAATTCACCTAACCTGCACATCTTTGGATTGTGGGAGGAAACCGGAGTACTTGGAGGAAACCCACGCAGACACAGGGAGAATGTGCAAACTTCACACAGTCACCTGAGGCAGGAATCGAATGCAGGTCCCTGGCACTGTGAGGCAGCAGTGCTAACCACTGAGCCACCATGCTGCCCTTGAGTCATTTATTTATCATTCATGCATGCCATGTTTATACGCATGGAGTTTTACAACTTATAGCATGACTCATCCGGCAGAGAAAATAGTGAACACATCTAAATGTGGATTTTTTAAACATTATTTGTAATAAAACTGCAGTTGTGAAGAAGTCATATCAGACTCAAAACGTGAACTCAATTTCTCTCCACAGATGCTGACAGATTGACTGAACGAAAGAGCTTTATTTCCAGCTCCACCTGCAATTCACAGCTAAATTCTGCACTGGTTTGACAAGAAATGTGTGTTAGAGTCTTCAGCCTGTGCACAGAGCCAATTTAAAAAGCTAAGGTGCTTGATGGCTAGGGTTGATCGATAGGTGTTGAAGAGTGAGGACATTTGGGCTCAGCACAGTTCTGTTGAAGTCAGTGGGATGTGAGCTTAAAGCATGGTGGATTCAATACCACATTTTTGTTTTCCAATTCCTTACTAGCTGAATTTTAATCCTATTGGTTTTGCAGAGGGGGAGAAAATGTTCGTGTTACTCTAGACATGATGCATTCACAGCTCTGCCATCAGTGGAAGTTGCAAAACAAAGCTGCAGAGTAGAGTGAACTTTGTAGAGGTAACTTTAATAGAATTGTCAACAGCACTTCCATCCACATTAGTATAGAATGTCAAGTAATTCCTGACATGACCTCACCTGGTGTAGTATTGGTATCCCTTGAACTATTGGTGTCCTGCATTCTGGTGTGGGAATTCCACACTAGGTCTCTGGAGATAGAATAATTGGAACACCTGCTTCCAACTCTAACATGAAATTGGTCGAATATGTGGACACCAGTTGAGAACGGGGTCAATCTCAGATGCCCTAATATCTAATAAACAGATGACAACTCATTGCCCAGGCAGTTCCAGTGCAGAATGGCCACATCAGGATTAAACAAGCATTGTGTGGTGACTATCAACACCCTATGTATGTAATAGTAAATGTTAGTGCATCCAAAGGAGCAAAAGAACAGTTTATAAAAAGTAGGTTTTCCAAGTTACTGGAGATTTAGTAATCGCATTCAGGTTTTAGTGGAGTTTGACAGTATACTCAAAGAAAAAGAAAATTGTCATGGGGCTTGGTAACATGGGGATATCTTTAAGATGGTGAAACAAGGGATGGATGCAATGCTTTAGTTAAGAAATGCAGCAAATTGTTATAATCTGAATGTCCTGCCTGAAAGATTTCATAGAACTCTCAAAAGGGAATTGGATATGTACTTAAACATTTCAAGCAATTGGAAAAGAGTTGGATTCATTTTCAGAGATCTGGTGGATTAAATGCCTCTTTCTGTGTTGCGCAATTCTGTGATTACTTTTTCCACAGAGGGAGATGCCTTTTATTTCAGTTTGTTTAAAAAGCAACCTAATGAACGACTTATGGTGGAGCAAAGTACCACGGTGAATTACCTGGGTTTGCTGAAATGTGTCAAAAGCAGCTGTCAATGCATCGTTTCTCTGGATTTAAGAAAAATGGTTCTTCTCAGCATTCCCGTGGGAATGAATAAACTCTCTGGTTGAGGGCGTGTATTCCAAGAATAGATTTGCTGCTCTTAAAAATGTTGAATTTGCAATGTTGTTGTTCTTTAGTGTGGAATGCTGTATTGACTTGTAGGTCAGGCTGGTATCTTGCTTTTCCTGAGGTAGGATATGTTGAAGAATTCTTTGGGAAGCTGTAATGTGAATTATGAATTGAGAGTGTTGAAAGAAACACAATGAAATTCATGTGACTTGTGGGTCAATTAAATCGCAAGTCTGTCTATATTATAGATGAGTAGAGCACTGAACAGGTCCATTCATCTCACTATGTCTGTGCTAACTCTTTGCAAGAACTGTCTAATTAGTTCCACACTATTCTTTCCCTGCAATATTGCAACATTTCCCTTTCAAATCCTCATCACTTTCCCTTATAATAAGGTGCTTTCGAATTTGCACTCACCACCCTTCCAGGCAACACATTCCAAAACATTACAATTGCCCGTGTAACACTTGTTTTTCTCTAATCACCTTTGATTCTTGCTGCCAATTACCTTGAGTCTACATCCCCTGTTTAGCAACCTTTCTGCCATTGGAAACAGTTTCTTCTTATAATTGTGACAATATATAAGGTGAGATTATTTTTTATTTATAGTGTTATCGCGTATTACAAAACTTTTATATGCAGAAACAATTCAGGCCAACTCGTCGATGCTCATGTTTATGCCCTACATAAGACTCCTAGAACCCTTCTTCATTAAATCCTGTTAGCATATCCTGTTATTCCTTAGTCCCTAACATACTTATCTGGCTTCCTTCTAAATGTACTGCTGTCACTTCTGCCATAGAGCAGGCAAAACCACTGGCACCTATGTGATTTAGGGTCATACAGTCATAGAGATGTACAGCACGGAAAATGACCCTTCGGTCCAACCCATCCATGCCGACCAGATATCCCAACCCAATCTAGTACCACCTGCCACCACCCGGCCCATATACCTTCAAACCCTTCCTATTCATATACCTATCCAAATGCCTCTTAAATGTTGCAATTGTACCAGCCTCCACCACTTCCTCTGGCAGCTCATTCCATCCTATTGTGTTGTACAACTGCTTGTCAGCACCTCCCAACCCCTCATCATCCTGCATACCAGTAAGCAGGAGAGAGTGAGAGCTCGTGTTGTGTACACTGTTTTGTTTTTTGTGAGATCTGCACCATTTTTTGATGCAGGCAGCTATCAGTAATGTCTCTGTCAGTGATATCAGAGACACTGACAGTATCTATGAGGAGTGCTCCCTCTGCAGTTGTAGCAGCCACAAAATGCAGCCTTAAATGGATCATTAATATTCATTCAATCACTTTGCGGTCGTGTAGTTCTACATTTTCACCACCATTCAGGTAAAAATGTTTCTTCCGCATTCCCTATCTGATTTACTAGCCACTTGCATGTAGTCGTACTATGGAATACTTGAGTTCAAATCCAATAAGACCTTGGATAAGGCAACTCCAGAGGTTCTGTATTGAACAACGCTGCCACAGTTACCAAAGGTGTGGTAAAAGTGTCATTTTTTGTTTTGGAAGCAAAAATTACTTAGAGCTCATTCTTGAGTTTAAATGGGAACATCTCCATGAAAACCATTCCAAGTTAACCAAAGTATGGGTCTCATATCTGTTGGGAAATATTAGCAGCTTAATACTTCTTAATGTTGCACTGTTTAAATTTAGAAATTTGTTTTTAAATGCAAACTTACAGAAACGCATTAGTTTACTCGCATTTTATTCCCCATACGTTTACATTCTACGCCCCAGGGAATCAGATCAAAAAGATGACACCAGAAATTTTGAATCCATTATTTGCCTCTGTATCTCTATTGTGCCTGTTTTGAGCTCAGATTTCAGCCCATTGAGGAAGCCAGGGAGGGACAGGATGATCTGATTTCAGATTTTGTGCATGGCCCAAAGGAAATCTTCTCAGGCCATAACTGACAACCACAGCTACACAGTGAGTGTAGATATTAGTAACAATCAAATAGCAGACCAGTGTAGCTTCTATAATATACAAGATGATGGGGATGTTCAGAAGAAGACAAGCAATGAAAATCACTAAAACAAAAGCCAAATACTACAGGAACAGGAAAACCAAAATTAAAAGAATAAACCATAAAACAAAAAAAAATTGGATGCTGAAAATCTGCAACACAGAAAAAGAGAAATTGATGGAGAAATTGAGCAGGTCTGGATGCATCTGTGGAGAGAAACACAGTTAATATTTCGAGTCCTTCAATGACCCTTCTTCAGAATTGATAACAGCTAGGAAAAGGTGATATTTATGCTGATGATAAGAATGTAGGTGAAAAAAGGGTGAATTGACAGGTGGAGACAGAGTGCAGAGAGCGAGGGAGTGCAAGACACAAGGATACCAGCAAACAAAAGGACTGTTGATAGCAAGCCAGAGAAGAACAGAAGCTAGTTAGATGATAATGGGGGCTGATTAGATTAGAATGGATAGGGTGCACTGAAATCCTGCACACATGCAACACCCTACTCCTGCAAGAACTCCATTCCATGTTCCCAGTGTCTCTGTTCTGATGATGCCACCTTCCATGGGAAGGAGGGGTTGGCATTAGCCATGTCTCATCTATCTCCCACACTTCTACCTCCTCCCTTTCAAATCCCTTCCCACAACAAAAATAAGTTTCCCTGGTCCTCATTTTCGAGCCCACCAGCCCCTCTGCATCCAAAGGATTATAAGCCGCCATTTCTGCCATCTCCAGCATGATGCCACTAGTACACACATCTCTTGTCAGTATTCTGCAGGGACCACTCCCTCCATGACATGGTCCACCCTCAACACCTCCCCACACCTTCCCATGCAATCACCAGAGGTATAATACCTGGCTGTTTATTCCCTCCCTCCTAACTATATAAGGCCTCAGACACACTTTCTAGGTAGTGTCTAGTTCCTCTTTAAATATGTTAGAGTCAAATCTGACCAGAATGTTAAGAATTAATTTGTCCCACAATTCTGAATCAGAGTTAATGTTTCAAGTCCAGTGACCTTTCTTCAGAACTGTTAGCAACTGAGAAAGTGGGGGGGGGAATTAATGCTGATGATGTGGGAGTGTGGGCATGGGTGTGGAAAGGAGTGAGTGTCTACCTAGAGACAGAGGCCAGGGAGAGAGGGAAATATAGATTACGTATTTAGAAGCGGTCAAATCAATACAAACACAAGCTGGTACCAATGCAAAACAGTCCCACGTTATTAGGAACAAAATTACAATAATCTTTAATACCAACCATACTATCCCTAATCATATTTGGCACCTTAAGGTTACAACACTTCCTGACTTTCTTGTAAATGTACGCAGTCGCTCTCTCTCCCTCTGAACGGTCAGCTGGTCTCTGCCTCTTGCTATGTGGGTCTCCTCAGAGGACGTTAGACAATTCCAAGAGTAGTTCCAAGAGATTCCATGAGAGAGGTTTGAAGGTGAACCTCGTTTTTATACTTATAGATGGTTTCCTGTAACTTTCTATAGTTCTAGCCAATCAGGGACATACACTTAATACTTTGAAACAGATTTAATCACTGTTAGTTTCTTTGTGTAGTATGACCCATAAGACGGGCGGCACGGTGGCACAGTGGTTAGCACTGCTGCCTCACAGCGCCAGAGACCCGGGTTCAATTCCTGCCTCAGGCGACTGACTGTGTGGAGTTTGCACGTTCTCCCCGTGTCTGCGTGGGTTTCCTCCGGGTGCTCCGGTTTCCTCCCACAGTCACAAAAGATGTGCAGGTCAGGTGAATTGGCCGTGCTAAACTGCCCGTAGTGTTAGGTAAGGGGTAAGTGTAGGGGTATGGGTGGGTTACGCTTCGGCGGGTCGGTGTGGACTTGTTGGGCCGAAGGGCCTGTTTCCACACTGTAAGTAATCTAATCTAAGTAATCTAATCTAATCTAATCTAAGACATAGGAGCAGTGGTTAGGCCATTCAGCCCATCGAGTTTGCTCTACCATTCAATCGTGGATGATAAGTTTTTCAACCCCATTCTTCCACTTTCTCCTCGTAACCCTTGATCATCAAGAACCTATCTCAGTCTTAAATACACTCCATGACCTGGCCTCCACACCCTTCAGTGGCGATGAATTCCATAGATTCGCCACTCTCTGGCTGAAGACGTTTCTTCTCATCTCCGTTCTAAAAGGTGTCCCTTTACTCTAAGGCTGTGCCCTCAAGGTTCTGGTCTTTCCTACTAATGGAAACATTTTCCCAACATCCACTCTGTCCAAGTTATTCAGTATTCTCTAAGTTACAGAATTAGATCAAAATTAGATCCTCCTTCATCCTTCAAAATTCCATCGAGTATAGACTCAGAGTCCTCAAACATTCCTCATACGTAAAGCTTTTCATTCCTGGGACTATTCTCGTGAACCTCCTCTGAACACGCTCCAGGACCATTACATCCTTCCTGAGGTACGGGGCCCAAAATTGTGCACAATACTCCAAATGTGGTCTGACCCAGTGCCTCTCTGTTTGGCTGCTTCTTTGTTTGGTAGATAAGTTGTTGGGGCAGGCCTGTCCAGAATAACTGTTGCCTTTAACATTATTTTAACTTCATTAGCACCTGGCTGCTGTGTTAGCACTGTGTCGGGAATGTCAGTTTTCTGATTTCAGAATTTTACTTGGCCAATGTACCCAGCAATCTTGCTACTCATGAGTTTGGGACCACCTCCCCCGTCAACACCAAAAGGAACAACAGTGCCATTCGTTTCAATCTTCCTTAATACCTGCATCCCTCTTATTCTAGGAGGAAAACAGACTACAATAGGCAGAAAGAGTCTGGTATCTGTCTGCCACAAGTTACAGACTGTGTCCCTGAGCACAAAGTATTTTAGCTGCAGCACTCGTCAGTGTTACCTTTATAGTTGCTGATACACTGGTGTTCTTTCTTTTCCTATGTAATCTATATTTGCCTCTCTTCCTGGCCTCTGTTTCTCGCTATCCACTCGCTCCTTTCCACACTCATGCCCACATTCCCACATCCTCAGCAATAATTCCCCCCTTTCCCAGCTGCTAACAGTTCTGAATAAAGGTCACTGGACTTGAAACTGATTCTCTCTCCATGAATGCTGCCAGACCTACTGAGTTATTTCGGTAATTTCTGTTTTGTGTTTCAAAATTAAAAGAACACAGCAATTCATTATTCTGCGATGAACACTTGCTCTTGACCAATTCTCATTGTTGCTCTCCTACATCTTTGCACCATTTTTTTATACTTTTGACAAGCAGTGTAGTGGGTTTCTCAAGGCGAGTTGCCAATTAAGGGAGATTACGGCTTCATTATTATTGCTTTGTTCGGGGAATGTTTTGCCCTATTCACATTTAGCTCCTTAACTTACCAAACTCTCCAAACAATCTTAACATGGAGATCAGAGCAGGAACCTGATTACTTCAACTCGCCACTTGCTCTGAAAGACTTTATGTTGACCAATGGGAATTAACATCTCAGGGCATGGTCTATGGGTACCTGCCATACACACCCCATATCCATGGAAATGAGCTTCCAATATTTGCTAACCTCTCAGAACTCTCAAGGTACGTCATTGATCCATTCACAGGATACTTCTGCACTTTAAACCTACTACTTGGGCTACACCAGCAACCATTATTGTAATACACGACAAGTGTTGCAGCAAAAGTACTGTGCGCTCAGGGACACAGACTGTAACTTATAATTAGATCAGAGTGGTGCTGGAAAAGCACAGCAGGTCAGGTAGCATCCGAGGAGCAGGAAAATCGATGTTTCGGGCAAAAGCCCTTCATCTGGAATAGAGGCAGGGTGCCTGCAGAGTGGAGAGATGAATGAGAGGGGGGTGGGGGTGGGGAGAAAGTAGCATAGAGCACAATAGTTCAATGGCGGTGGGGATGAAGGTGATAGGTCAGAGAGGAGGGTGGAGGGGATAGGTGGAAAGGAAGATAGGCAGGTATGACAGGTCATGAGGGCGGTGCTGAGCTGGAAGGTTGGAGCTGGGGCGAGGATTGGGAAGGGGAAAATGAGGAAACTGGTGAAGTCCACATTGATGCCATGGGGTTGAAGTGTTCCAAGGTGGAAGATGAGGCATTCTTCCTCCAGACGTCGGGTGGTGAGGGAGCAGTGGTGGAGCAGGTCCAGGACCTGCATGTCCTCAGCAGAGTGGGAGTTGAAATGGTGGGTCACAGGCCAGTGTGGTTGATTGGTGCGGGTATCCTGGAGATGTTCCCTAAAGCGCTCTGCTAGGAGGTATCCAGTCTCCCCAGTGTAGAGGAGACCGCATCGGGAGCAACGGATACAATAAATGATATTGGTGGATGTGCAAGTAAAACTTTGGATGTGGAAGGCTCCTTTGGGGCTTTGGATGGAGGTGAGGGGGAAGGTGTGGGTGCAGGTTTTGCAATTCCTGCGGTGGCATGGGACGGTGCCAGGAAGGGAGCGTGGGTTGTTGGGGAGAGTGGACCTGACCAGGTAGTCACAGAGGGAACGGTCTTTGTGGAAAGCGGAAATGGGTGGGGAGGGAAATATATCCCTGGTTGTGGGGTCCATTTGGAGGTGGTGGAAATATTGTCAGATGATGTGGTTTATGCGAAGGTTGGTAGGGTGGAAGGTGAATACCGGAGGGGGGGGGTTCTGTCCTTGTTGCGGTTGGAGGGGTGGGGTTTGAGGGCAGAGGGGCGGGATGTAGACGAGATGCATTGGAGGCCATCTTTAGCCACGTAGGAAGGGAAATTGCACCCCCCCACCTGATGTTGGTGGTGGGCAAGTTGTTGGAGGGAATCCTTAGGGACAAGATACACATGTATTTGGAAAGGCAAGAACGGATTAGGGATAGTCAGCATGGCTTTATGCATAGAAAATCATGTTTCTCAAACTTGATTGAGTTTTTTGAAGAAGTAACAAAAAGGATTGATGAGGGTAGAGTGGTAGATGTGATCTATGGACTTCAGCAAGGCATTCGAAAAGGTTCCCCATGGCAGACTGACAAGGAGATGTTTCACTCAAGCACCCCTGATGTCCACCTATTTTAAACAACATTCTTTTCACCCTCCCGTCATCCAGATGGCCCTCCACTGCACCTCCTCCATTCCCCGCTCCACTGCTCTAAACCTCATCCCCACTGCTAAAAATAAGACAGGGTCCCCCGGTCCTCGCTTTCCATTCCACCAGCCTCCGCATCCAATACATCATCCTCAAACACTTCTGCCAATTCTAATCAGACCTCACTTCCCTGAACATCTACACCTCTCTGCCATCTGCAAGGACCGTTCCCTTCGCCACTCCTTGGTTTGCACTACACCTCACCCCAACCACACCCACTCCATAACCTTCCCCTGTAATCGTACAAAATATAAAACCTGGGCACACCATCCCCTCACCCCCATCCAGAGCTGTAAACAGTTCTTCCAGGTGAGACAAAGGTTCACCTGCTTCTCCTCCAACCTAGTCTATTGCATCCGGTGCTCCGGATGTGCTCTTCTCCACATCGGTAAGACCAAATGCAAACTAAGGGAACATTTCACTAAGCATCTCAGCCAGACCTGTAAGGGCCGACCTGACCTCCCACTCCCTCTCCGACATGTCCATCCGCGGCATTCTCCATTACCATATTCAATCAAACTGCAAATTGGAGGAACATCACTTTATCTTCCATCTGGGCAGCCTACAGCCCGGAGGACTCAACTTTGAGTTCTCCAATTACAAATAACCATCCCACACATCTTCTGATTCCCTTTCTAACCCCACCATCTCCCTTCCATTCTACCTACCGACCCTTCCTTCCAGCTATCATCTGGATTCACTCCTCCCATTGACCAACCAGATTGTACCCATCACCTCTGTCCACCTAACTGGTCTGCCCTCTCCCCAACCAAACCCCTCCTGCACTCTTATCTGCAGTTCCCCCTACTTCCATCTCCATTCCTGAAGAAGTGGTATACCTGTAATGTTGATTCTCCACCTCTTGATGCTGCCTGGCTTGCTGTGTTCTTCCAGCCCCCTGCTTGTCTAAGTCTGGGACAAATGTCAGGAATGACACAGGGCAGCTCTGATCTGACAGTGGTTATCCAGGTACACAATGGGCTTTGAAAGATTCAGCAGGTTCAAGGGAACATGATGAATTCCAGGGTATCTGTTGAGTGGCGAATTGTACTGGGAATGGGACGTAATAAGATGGAGCTGGAGTCGTTAGTGAGAAATGCCACAGGGCAGGGTAGGTAGCTCATGAGGCAAGTTGGTAAGATGCAGCAAGAAAAATCAATAGGTGTCACGACCAAAAACCCTCAAAAATTTCAATACTTTTCCAACAAAATGCAAGATTCAGACCAAACAAACTTTTTATTGAGTATGTTTTGCACACTTATTAATAAAGATCATATAATGATGACATACTGGTGTACAGTAATGGCAGCAACATTAGGAAGATGGTGACAACAGTGTTGCCTGATTAAGTAGAGCAAACTGGTAGGAAACAAGCTGAACAGAGTGCTGAGAGAATGCTGCTCTGTGTCAAGTTGTAATAAAGAGTTCTTGCAGAATGCTCCATGGAATCCACCAGAGTTACTTTGGTCTCCTGTGGCACAATAGTGGTATCGCTGCCTTTGAGCTAGGAAATCAGAGTTCAAGTCCCACCTGTTCCAGATGTAATAACATCTCTGAATAGCTTGTTTACAAAAGTTACTTTGTGAGATCTTCGAGGAGAAAGTGAGGTCTGCAGATGCTGGAGATCAAAGTTGAAACTTTATTGCTGGAACAGCACAGCAGGTCAGGCAGCATCCAGGGAACAGGAGATCCCCAAACAAGCAACATCACAACCAATAGATGCCAATGCCCTTACACTCTCATAAATGGCCATCTATTTTTAATAAGGGCCATTTATGTGTCAGTCATGGTTTTGTGAATGGTTTCACGCTGCATGACTTATCATTACTCTCGGTGAACAACCACAGCAACAACAACTTGCATTCAGATAGCATCTCTAATGAAGAAAATCCATCCTAATGAGCTTCACAGGGGCTACACAGACCAAATTTGACACCTCATAAGGTAGGGAGTTATTAGTGGATTTAAATTTAGAACCACTAAAGGTTTGATGAAAAGGGTCAGTTTTTACAAGTAGTGTGAAGAAAATGGAGATGTTAAGGGAGGAAAGTTCAAAACTGGGACGAGGCAACAACTATTGGTAGAGTAAACAAAATAGAAGATGTACAAGACATCAGAACTAGCAGATTGCCAAGCTGTCAGTGGATTGTAAGGTTGGAAAAGATGATTGTGCAATGCAAACACAATAACTTGTCTTTACTAATCATAGTCTTTGCCCTATGTTATGGTATGAGATTCAGTAGATGTTAAATTATATGTCCCATTATTCTGTCTTTCATTTTCTAAAAGCAGCATGTCACCGGTGATAGCAACATTCCATTATTCTGCTTAAGTGGTTATTCCTTACGTGAGTCTAAATGTATTCAAGGTGATTGTGTGGGCATTATAACCACCAACGGTGCAGCAAATGAAATTAGTTCTGCATGAGAAGCCAAAGTGGGAGAAATGCAGAAATTCTAGCATTGCGAGTTTAGAGAAAGCTACAAAATCAGGAATAAGCAAGGTTCTGGAGAGGTTTGAATAGTCAGATGTGTTTAATCGAGGTGTTGCTGGAAAGGAATTCAGCAAGCACAGGGCTGGGTTGGCTGAAGTGTATAAAGGATAAGAACTAGGTGGCCAGCAGTAGTCTATTGAAATATTTAAGATAAGGGATAACAAAAGCCAATGGTTCAGACAACAGCAAAGCTGAGACACAAAAATTTGACAGAGGATATTTCTGAACTATTATAATAAATAGGTAAGAGCAGGTGTGCTTACTAGTCACAGAGAAAGCATTCTCATCAACTAGACAAGTTGCAAACAGAAAAATGCTAGCTTAATAGTTTATATCTTCAATCAGCACTGCATTGTGATTCATTCAGCCAGATTGGTCACGGTTTAAAGAAAGATTAACTCCAATTCATTTCATCAACTTGTGATTTTGAAAATTACTTTACAGTCAATTATGTATTTTTTTCTGAAGTATGGCCCCTGTATGTCACAATAGCTTCAGCAAATGAGCAAACACAAATATTACGTTTTTAGTAATGTTGATTGAGGGGTAAACAGTGACCTGGATACCGGAGACAAGCCACCTGAGAAAACAGTCTGAAAGAAATGGTTACATGCAACAACACATCAGGACTGTACTGGACGCATTACTATTGCTGCAATATTTGGCTAATGGATACTGATAAGAGAGAATGCAGAATGAAAAAGGATATGGTAACAAGATTGGAGAATTAGAACTGACTGTGCTATTGTTAAAGAAAGTTGATGGGCCTCCTTCAGTGGTATATTACTTTATGATTCTATGATAATACTTCTGTATGAATTCTGTGTTCCTTTGTTTTACAGAAGGCAAAAGCTGTCTTTACATCTGGGGGACTCTGACATTGAAGAAAAGATGATTATGCCACTCAGGCCTTTTCTAATGGTTGGAGGTAGGGGTCTGCCTCCCTGTTGTGCCGATGACATATCGGTAATGTTGTATCAAGTGGATCTGAGTCTTGTAAGCCTGCTCAGTGTGCTCTTGAATTGACATTTAGTTTCACAGAGCTGCTTAGAAATAACAGCAGGAGTGAGCTACTTCAATGCTCTGATTGCAGCACAGAAGGTTACTCAAACCAAATCCATTATCTAAGGTAGAAAGGAGAACTGTATTTATTTTAAATAGTGCTTCTGACAACCAAACATCCCAGGGTTTTACAGCCAATGAAGTAGTTTTTTGATGTTTGCTGTTGCATTTCCTGCAGTGACTGCACATGTGCTCAGAAAACTATCCCAAACAGCAATCGAATCATGTCGAATGATCATTTTTTGAGATATTGATCGAGGGATAAATATTGATCAGGATTCCAGAGAAAACTCACTGTTCTTCCCTAAAATAGTGCCATAAGATCCTGTACATCCATCTGAACAGACAGACAAGGCATCAGCCAAATGCCTCATCCAGAAGATGAGATCTTTGACTTTTAACTCGGACATTCTCAACGTTTTTTTAAAAAAAGTTTGCGATTTATGTATGAAAGAACTGAAACCAACATGATCATTCTAAAAGATGAGAGACTTCACAAACAATCCAGGTCGTCTTCAATATATAATTTCAGTTACATCACACTGTAAACCTTTGCTATAAATTCTGTGTCTTACAATCATATTCTCCACAGCCACCTGATGAAGGAGCAGCGCTCTGAAAGCTAGTGCTTCCAAATAAACCAGTTGAACTTGAACCTGGTGTTGTGTGATTTTTAACCTTGTACGCCCCTAATCCAACACCGGCACCTCCAAATCAGATCTCGGACTGACAGTCTGCAGCATGATCACATTAAACCAGCAGCAAAGGATGTGTTAGCTCGCTTTGCTGATGTTAAAGTTCTGTATTCCTTATCATGGATACAAATCCATTAGTTCTCAAACATTTAAATATACAAGTTCTCACAAAAATGAGCAAACAAGATAGAATTGTTCATTGACAAACCTTCGAACAAAATGCAACACCAATTATTTTTGCATGGCTTGTGTGTCAAATACAGACGAGGGTTGAAAGATCACTGAAGAGGCTGCCACAGTTGTTTCCAGAGTCAGGCTGATACAAAGTTGACTGCACATTTCTGATAGTTATCCCAGGAACACTTCCAAGTTTGAGGGCCTTTGTTGCTCTCTTAATTAGTTTAGCAATTAATTGTTGCTCTCTTAATGCACCAGAGTGATAGTGGCCCTCAACAGTGCAAAATGGCCTGATAATGAATGGACAGCCTGTTTGTTACCAGGTCTGGCTTTCTTTTATGTGCCTTCTTGTGGGGACACTATGACTAACCTAAAGAGAAGTCTGCCTTTTAAGACCGAGATGAGGGTTTTTTCCCCCCTCTCTTGAAGGGTGACTATAGTTTGTGCCTTTCTCTTCGACAAAAAGCAGTGCAGGCTGGGTCAATTAGTTTATCCTAAACTGAGGTAGATAAATTAAGTAAACAATTGAGACAAGTCTTATTGGGAGAGGGAAACTGAAGGAAATTGGAGTTCAGACCACAAACAGAGAAGCCATGATCTTATTGAATGGCAGGGTAGACTTGAAAGGCTATCCTTCGCTTCTCGGATTGAAAATTCCTTTCTCATTACAAATCAGTGGAAAAGAAAATTAGGCACAATGTATGATAGCCCACTGACTCACTGAAGTTGTATGAAATAGCTGTAACGCTGCATTGGCTGTTATCTCTCCTTTATTCTCTGTAGCTGTAGGAGATCACTAGGGCACTGCAAAGTTATCTAATGATTTTTGAGTTTGATACCAAATCAATATAAACAGAGACTTTGGAACACTAAAGCAGTATAGAGGCATTTGAATACTTTTGGAAGTGCAGTCATTGCAGCAATATACGAAAAATGCAAATCTTGCAGCCACAAACATGATCAGTGACCAATGTTCATTGATAAATAAACATACACCAAAATAACAAAAAAGGATACCACTTTTCCTCCTCTTCGTCCAAAAAAGGCATCTGGTGCATTTTCCCAAGTTGGAAGCAGAAGTTTAGTTGGATGTTTTACAGGAAAGATTTTAGTAGAGACAAAATAAAAAAACTGCAGCTGCTGGAATCCAAAGTAGACAAATAGAAGCTGGGAGAACACAGCAAGCCAGGCAGCATCAGGAAGTGGAGAAGTCGACATTTTGGGTATAACCCTTCTTTAGGACTGGGGGTGGGGCAGGGAGAGCTGCAGATAAAGGGGGAGGGAGGGAGGGACGTGACAGGGTGGTGAGATGGGGAGAGGTGAACACAGGTAGAAGATAACTTAGATGATCGATGGGAGGAATGAATCTGGTTGGTAGCTGGAAGGAAGGGTCAGAGGAATGGAAGGGAGGGGGCAAGGGGGCTGGGAATGGAATCAGGTGATGAGAAGGGACGTTATTTGAAATTGGAGAACTCAATGTTGAGTCCCCTGAGCTGCTGACAGCCCAGGCAAATGAGATGTTGTTCCTCCAATTTGCGGTCGGATTCACTGTGACTGCAAATTGGAGGAGCCTGGGCAGCCTGGAGGGCTCAACATGGAGTTCTCCAATTTCAAATAACCTCCCTTCCCATCACCTGACACTCTTCCCCTCCCTCCCATTCCTCTGGCTGACACCTCCTTTCAGCTACTGACTGGATTTATTCCTCCCATCGACCAACCAGGTCGTACCCTCTACCTGTGCTCACCACCCCATCAACCCCCAATTATTTGCAGCTTCCCTTACACCCACTACCAGTCCATAAGGGTTACACCAGAAGCGTTGACTTCTCCACCTCTTGATGCTGCCTAACTTACCTGAAAGATAGCAGCCCAAATTTGTGGTAATTGCCCACAGTCGTTAGAGCTGGACGTGGCTGTAAGTGGTAGAGCTTAGAAATGGTACAATGGTTGTAGAATTGTTTACTTCCTGTCTCTCACTTATGCTTATGCAGTTTTGTAAGCAAATAATCTGGCTTTGTGGCTTTGAAATGTTGATACCACATTTTTAGGTATGTCAACTACTTCTCATGGCATGCCTTCTTGCTTCAATAAAATAGGTTTGATCCCTTAGCTTAATAGTAATAGTAGAGTGGGGATATGCCAGGCCATGGAGTAAGATTCTGCTGCTGATGACCCATAATGCCTCAGTCTTGAGCCACTAGGTCAGTTGGAAATTTATCAGATTTAATGGTAATTTCAGAATCACAATAGAGGGTACCTTCAATGTGAAGATGGGACTGAGTCCACTGAGGACTGTATGGTTGTTACTCCTACCAGTGCTATCATTACAGATATATCTGTGGCAGGCAGGTTGGTGAGGATGAGATCAACAAGAATGCTTTTCCCTTGTTGACTCACTAATCACTTATCCTTGGGACTGCCAGAATACTCTTGGCAATGGACATTGAGTCACCGAACTGGAGTACATTCTGTGCCCCGGCACCCTCAGTGCTTCCTATAAATGGTGGGGAAACAGAGGACTACAGACTCATCAGCTGAAGGAGGAGAGAGAGAGGAGAGAGAGGAGAGAGAGGAGAGGATGTGGAGTGGCAGTGGAGTGGCAGTGGAGTGGCAGTGGAGTGGCAGTGGAGTGATGGGGAGATTATACATGAACATCTGTAGGAGGTTCCCTTTGCCCAAGTTTGATCTAGTACAATGCAGCCCTCCTGAAGAAGGGCTAATGCCCGAAACGTCGATTCTCCTGTTCCCTAGATGCTGCCTGACCTGCTGCGCTTTTCCAGCAACACATTTCCATCTTTGATCTAGTACAATCAGACTTCAAATTTGAGGGAGAGGGAGAGGGAGAGGGAGAGGGGAGAAGGTTGGCAGTGGAGTGATGGGGAGATTATACATGAACATCTGTAGGAGGTTCCCTTGGCCCAAGTTTGATCTAGTACAATCAGACTTCAAATTTGAGGACTCTTAGGGCAAGATTTACACTTGGGATGGGTTATCATAGAATTATCATGTCATAGAATGAAACAAGGAGGAGGCTTTGTTTCAATGTCAATGTTGGTACTTGAAGCTATCCAAGTTGTCTAACTTCCTTAATAGCTTGTCCCCTTAACTCTGCAATTTTCTCTTCTAAATCTATATCTAATTCCATTTTGAAACTTCGTGTAAAATTTATTTCCATTCCTTTCAACAGTGGAATTGAACTACATTATTCAGTGAGAAACTTGATTCCTTAAATTGAACTATGTAATTTTTGTCCTGGAAATTGCTAATAATGACCGAGTCCCAAAGACCAAAATAAAGTGCAGTAATTCCTGTATGAATGACCCTTCTGTCTGAACTGAAAAACTTAAAACCAGGGTTAATCACTGAAACATTTTTTTTGAAGGAAACGGAGGCTTGATCATTGTAAATATTCATGAGGCTTTGTGACTATAAGAAGCAAATAGCAAACAGATGTTGTGACAATTGTAGAGCAGTGAATGAAGTGTTTCAATCTGATTTTTTAAAGTAAAGAGGAACTGCTTCAATGCCATTGTTAATTAATTTGACTGGCTTCATTTCAAGGCATTCTTTGTTCAAGCCCAGATGTTGATTAAAACAATGGTTTGCAACCATGTCTCATACAAAGCATGTTAAATAGTGCACTATTCACAACTGCATGCAAGCTCCCCATGTGGATTCCTCAAAGATATGCATTGCAACATTGGGCAATTTAGAAATAACAGTCAAGTAGTCAAGACCTGTTGATACGGAATTGTTTGTCTCCACAATGTGACGTTAGCCATTATCATCCAACTTAGGTTTTGTTGAACATGATTTTCCCTCTGCTTGTACCCAAGTACTGAATTCAAAACTAAAATGCAAATGCTGCCTATTACATTGAGCCTTCAGCTGTGACATAGGCTAAACTAGTAACTATTGAAGAGATTATTGGAATACAAGAAATAAGAGAATTAGGTCATTCAGTCCCTCCAGTTCAACTAGATCACATCTGATCTGTTTAAATGCCATTTTCCCACACCATCCTCATATATCTTGATATTCGAGAAATTTAATCAGTTTCTGTCTTGAATGCAGTTAATGACTAAATCCCCAAAGCCCTCTGGGTAGAGAATTCTAAAGAGTTGCTAATCTGAAGAAATGTTCCTAATTTCTGGCCTGAATGGCATATCTTCTATTCTGAGGCTGCAGCACCTGCTTCAGACCTCTACGGCCATGGAAAACATTGGTCTTGCATCTATTTTGTCAAATCCTGTGTAATTTTATATGCTTCAAATAAGATCACCTCATATTCTTAATTCCACAGGCTCAATCTCCTCATTCTCTTCTCACAAGGTAATCCTACCATCTCAGAGACCAATCTGGTGAACTTAAAGTGCACTTCCTCTATGAAAAACATTCTTCCTTAGTTAAATAGATCAGTGTTGTCCTACTTGAAGAGATTGAGTCGGATACACCTATACTCGAGTCTAAAAGAATGAAAGGTCATCTTATTGAAACACAATATACTGAAATGGCTTGGTGTGTAAATGTGGAGAGACTGTTTCCATTGGATGGAGAGTCTGGAATTAGAGACCATAGTTCACAATAAGGGATGAGCCACCTGGGGCTGAGATGGGGAGAAAAAGAGGCAGTTGAAAGTCTTTGAGATTCTCTACGCTAGTGAGCTCAAGACTGAGAGCAACAGCTTTTGCAATCTATAGGTGGTGAGGGGAGAGAATGATTGTTCTTGACATCAGGGCTACATTTGACTGAACATGGCATGAAGTGAGCCATAGCAAAATGAGAATCAGGGGTTTGGCGGGGTGGAGTTGGGGTTGGTTAGAGTCATACCTAGCACAAAGGAAGATGTTGTGGTCGGTAGTGTTCACTTATCTCAGCTCCAGGAACACACCGCACAAGTTCCTCAGGGTAGAGTCCTAGGCTCAACCATCTGCAGCTGCTTCATCAGTGACCTTCCCTCCATCATAAGGTCAGAAATAAGGGTGTTTGCAAGGGATAGTACAAATGTTCAGCACCATTCGCAACCCTGCAGGTATTGAAACAATCCATGTCCAAATACAGCAAGATCTGTATGATGTCCAGGCTTGATCTGGGAATTGGTAACTGACATTCACACCATACAAGTACCAGAAAATGACTCTAGCAGCATCATGGCTGCTAAAACACACACAGATCGTCAACTGGACCAAAAAGGGAAGGATGCTGCGTAAGCCACACGTTGGCAAATTGCAAACTCAAACGAGACACTGTACAAACATAACATTAATGTCATTAGTACATGGCTTTGCTATGTCAAAGAGGCACATCTTGACAAGTTAGCCTGGACAGACATATCCCCAATAATGTATCAACCAAAGGAGAAACATTCATCTTCAACCAAAAAACCAGACAAAGGCACTGCTCCACAAAGAGACAAATGATTGACAATATTTTGAAACATTGAGTCTCCCCGCTTAGCCAGAACTATAGAAGATTGCAGCAAACCATCCAAAAATGTGTAAAAGCAGGGCTCACCTGCAATTCAATCTCTTGGACCTTCTGGAGTCAATGAAGCAGTGACCGGAGTGGCAAAGGAAAAGACTGCCTCACTGTCTGGAATGAGAGAGAAAGATAACAAGGACTTTGTGAACCCAACTAAAGTTACAACTACTTGTGGAACGTTTCAGAGAACACCTCTGGGACACCCGGACCAACTAACCCAACCACCCCGTGGCTCAACACTTCAACTCCCCCTCCCATTCCACCAAGGACATGCAGATCCTTGGACTCCTAGCCAGACCATAGCAACATGACGGTTGGAGGAAGAGCGTCTCATCTTCCGCCTAGGAACCCTCCAACGACAAGGGATGAACTCAGATTTCTCCATGTTTCTCATTTTCCCTCCCCCCACCTTGTCTCAGTCAAATCCCTCAAACTCAGCACCGCCTTCCTAACCTTCAATCTTCTTCCTGACCACTCTGCCCCCTCCCCCACTCTGGCCTATCACCCTCACCTTGACCTCCTTCCACCTATCGCATTTCCAACACCCCTCCCCCAAGTCCCTCCTCCCTACCTTTTATCTTAGCCTGCTGGACACACTTTCCTCATTCCTGAAGAAGGGCTCATGCCCGAAACATCGATTCTCCTGCTCCTTGGATGCTGCCTGACCTGCTGCGCTTTTCCAGCAACACATTTTCAGCTCTGATCTCCAGCATCTGCAGTCCTCACTTTCTCCTAAAGTTACAAGAGACTCTGGGAAATATTGTAATAACTAAGAGGATCAGACAAGATTAAGAATAGTGTTGTTAGTATTAAAGTCTTACTGTTACTTACTCCCTAAAACAATTGCAAATCTTTGCATCAGTTCTAACTTGTGTCTGTAGTAATTTGACAGTCTTGTGGGATAATTGGATAAATTCCTTTGCAACCTATTGGAGGAAATGTCTGTTGGATCCTAAAGTACTCGAACAACTTTTGGGGTCACTGGGAGGCCTTTGATAAGTAGTGAGTATTGGGTTCTCTGAACTCAAACCGCCAACTAAACATACAGCATGAACCACTTACTAAGAGGGAAGGTGCCCCACGGGAACACCAGGGTTCAAGTGAGCCAACGAGGCATTGGGATTAAGTAATATTGGGCCAGAAATCAGTTATCCAGAAGTGGGACACACAAAGCATGAGTTGCAAAGGGATAGTGGGGTATAGAAGCAAAACACACAAAGTGTCCTGAATGGATAGAGAATCTAGAGAACCAGTTACAAGTAGTTATTGTCTGTAATGGTGCAAAACACAGGAGACTGTAGGGATTCAGATGCAAAGTAATCAATACAGACCCCATATACATCTACCAGGAAGGAACATATATGACAACCCTGCTATCTTCCCCTGAAACTGCAGGATTATCTGCCCCATAACCCCTGGTCACCTGACACAAAAGCAGCAAAGACAACTGCCATATCAGCTGATTGAATGGCAGATATCGCTGTTAACAGTCTTGGACACTGATAATTATTGTGTGCCTAACCCTGCAGTACACTTAGCTCTGTCATAATCGCAGAGTGCAGATATCGGCACCCTGGGACAAATGAAGTCAGCAGTCCCAGCCACCAGACAAGGGGAATCCCATAGGTGGTTTGTATAAGTGTCATGAGCAAAAAGGGGAACATCTGACCTCCTTTGCAGTGTCTATGGCTCCAATTTACCTCCTTTCTCAGGAATATAGACTGCTCCTAACTCACTCCTCAACCAGTAAACTGGGTACTCAACTTAATAGCACATGCTGTGGAGAGCAGAGTCTAGATGTGAGAGAGATGGGACCCAACTGAGGTCCACCATATTGAAGCTTGGGCCTTCCAAAAATGAGTGTTGGCATGGGAAAATGTAGTTAAAGAACTGGACAAGTGAAAGAAAATGGTCTGTATAAGTCTGGTCCACACTATCCACAGCCCACCTCCAGCATGGAACAACAGTTGGGGCGGATTCAGGGGTTAGGTTTAGAAATAAATCTAGAAGACCAGGGATTAATCCCCCTCCATACAAGTCCCCTTCCCAAAGTAGTGACTTCCCACTGAACCGGCCATTTTGTTCGAGATAACCATGGACCTAAGATTTGAATCTAGCAAGGGGAGTCCTTGAATGAAGGGCCACCACTCCAGTGGAGGAGCACCAGCATGGCAGCAACAGCTAGAGCAAGTGCCCTTAAAGGATCCAGCCCTCTGAGCTGCCATGGCTTGTATCGATGAGGTAGAAACCACAACTACTTCCCTTTATACAACCACACATCCCGATTCTCAATGAGACTACATGATGGCGTGCGGTTGCACCAGTCTGAGTGTGGCACATGACATTGGACTGTGTCAGAAGACCCCTAGAAACGACTCGAATCGACAGCAAGCCCTTGGAATTTGTTTGGGACCCCCAGCGATCTCTGACAACCTTAAAACACAACCAGATGTGCTAATGCAGCATGGCAGATGAAAGGAAAAACCACCCAGAGTGGTTTCACTGGGCACGTACAACGGAGAAGCGAGACATACTCTGTACCACTCAGGTTAGGAAATTTGACTTTCCAGCATCTGGTTATTCTACTCTCCCTTAAACCAGAACTGGATCACATCATAGGGATCAACAGCCTGTACAAATATACCCTTTCCTTGGTCAAACGTAAAGCAAAGATGTCAGTTCAATGCATTCCAACTGATACTCTAACACATCAATTTGGACCCCATCTATCAACCTTTGAGAAAAAGAACAGGAAATGACAGCACCAACACAAGTGATATCAACACCCCAAGAAACCTAAACATACAAATGGAAAGCAGGACGTAACAACAGCACTTCACTGGAGGCCCACTGATGGTGTTATCTAGTATGGTGATGAAAAATCTGAAAATGAACCTTCCAGCTCAGTGAGCAAGCTTACATCCAGAACCTCAATCTGCGCAACAAAGCTTCTCAAAACTCAGTCAATGCATTCCTTTCTAGGACTGACAGAGTACTGCCAAAATCACATTGATGGTTTTGCTACAAAGGCTGTGCCCCTAACCCAACTCTTAAAAGAAAGACATCCATTGGAAGTGGACAAAACAACACACATTATAGTAATGTTTAACTTTGTTCTTTCTTTCTATCGTGTTCTTAAGATTCTGTACCTAGGTACTTGCACCTAAGATAATGTCTTGGGTGGTGACATTATATTCTTTTCACTGTACTCCTGAACTTTTGTATTTGAGTACATGTGACAATAAAATCAAATCATAAACACCATTTTAGAACCAAAGCAAGTTGAGCATGGGGTCACCAATCTTGAAACACCCACTGCATTAGGAGGTAGTGACCACTGACATTACTCTCTCAGCTGCCCAGTTACAAGAACGACTCAACAGACTGGGGCCAGTAGCATATGCTTCTGAGCTATTAAGCCCAGTCAAGCAAGGTTTCTTACTGTGAGAAGCAATTACTCTCAGTCTTCTGGGCAATCCAAAACTTCTCATATAGTGTAGTCTTAAACCCCCTCACCATACTCTCAGAACATAAGCTTATCCATTCACTGTTAGATGGTAGAATCAAAGGAGGCACTGGGCAGCACCATGGCTCAGTGGTTAGCACTGCTACCTCACAGTATCAGGGACCCAGGTTCAATTCCCACCTTGGGTGACTGACTATGTTGAGTTTGCGCATTTTCCCTATGTCTGCATGGGTTTCCTCTGGGTGCTCCAGCTTCCTCCCACAATCCAAAAAGATGTACAGGCTAGGTGAATTGGCTATACTAAATTGCCCATAGTGTAGGTTATTAGTCAGGGATAGATAAAGGGTAGGAGAATGGGTCTGGATGGGTTACTCTTCGGAGGGTCAGCGTGGACTTGTTGGGTTAAAGGGCCTGTTTCCACATTAGGGATTCTAATTCTAAAGGTGGACCCTCATGTTCTAAGGAAGGGACATCAATGTTAAACGTATCTTGAGTATCCACCTTTTTAAGCAGACAACCTCAACTACTGTGGGGAAGCCCACTGATGTCAAACTATAGCATAAGCAGCACCAAAGAGCTATATCTACTCAAATTAAAGGGTGGGCAACCAGACAGGGGGTGGAAAGAGCAGCTGAATGTTTTCATTGATGGTCCTCCATAGTCAAGAATGGGATCAGGAAAAGCAGGCAGTGGCTTATGTGTTGAGGATCACAGGGCAACCCCTAATGGGAATTGTTTTCAAACTCCCCAGACAAATAATTGCATAAGCCACTGAGCTTGCTACAGTCATGTTCATTGTTGCCAATCAGAATTAGCTCCCACTACTGCTAAACGTTCGTTCTGACAGCATGTACACAGGTATTAACAGCTTCAACGACTTCCTCCCACTATGGGAAAAGTGGTACTTTGGCAGAAAGCCGCTCCTATTTGCAACTCTGAAAATATCTTTACCAGCAAGCCCAATGGCAGAAACATGGGATCGTCAAAGTAAAAGCCCATTATAATACAAGGACAACTCAGGCAGCCACAAATCCTGAACCAATGTAAACCATGGTTATCCAAATCAGACAGACACTGAGGATTTTAAACAAGCTCAGAGCTCCAAACTGGATTTGAATCACATCCTCCAAGGAAAATACCCAGGCAGCTACAAAAATGGGGAAAGTAAAATTTCAATCAATCTACAATGGCCTGGTCTTAAAGGACAGTCTCTATGTAGTGCCACTTTGTGGCTGCAATCAAATAACTTATTAGTATCATGATGTCCACAGATATCAAAAGGTTGACATCATCCATGGCTCCATGCTGCTGGCCCAATGACCTAAAACATTACGTTGATAACTGCTTAATACAAGGCTGGAACAACCTAAACCAGTACATTATCAAAGGCAACATAAGTCACACATAACCAATAGAGGATCGTTGGACCAACCTTCAGCTCAACTACATCTCGCCACTTACCTACCTGTCCAGGGGGATTCTAATATGTTCTGATTATCATTGATACCTTTACCAAATGGGTTGAAGTGATGGCACCCACTTCATGTAAGAATTCATGGCGTTCTTCAGTTTAAACCAAAACTTTCACATTGCCTTCCAGCCCCATTCTGGTGATATCCTTGAGCACGTGGATCTAACCCTTAAAAAGCTTACTTAGAAAAATGCAACAGAATAGCACCACATGGGATATTGCACCATCCCACATCCTAATGATTTTAAAAATCTTGTTCTCAAGTTCCATTGGCACAATGGACATACCTGTACAACCCTGATTCAATTGGTCACCATTTGCTGAACCCCAACACTCATGCATCATATACATCAAAACTAAAAAGGGGGTAACCAGGAACAGCCGTCAATTTGACGGTTGAGTAATACTACTGGAAGTGTCAGATGTTGAACAATATTTACAGATATTACTCTTGATCTCTTTCAGGAAGCCTGTCAGAGAAAACATTCCGAGGCAACAATAAAGTTTATGCAAAGCCTTTTTAATTCCATCATGCATCAGTATTATTATTTTATGTAAAAATGTTGCATGGGCAAACAGAAAAAGTAGAATCTAGGATATCTTTGGTATGACTCACCTAATGCCATCATTTAGGAGTGTGCATGGGATCCTTTGAGTCCAAATCGGTCAATTTTGGGTGTAATAATCAACTTACAACATACAGAAAACCCACTGGGAGTTCCACACTTTGTTACACGAGCATAGGCATCACAGTCCATTAGTGGGGGTTCTCTGAAAATGGATGCACGGAGATGAGATACCAAGCACACAGCCCAGACAAGGGATTGGCGTTAGGCCGACGATGCCCCGGATGGATCCACTCGGGGGAATTGAATTTCAAAATGGACCGAGGCCAGAATTAAAGGCTCTTTTCCCATTTGATCCCACAAGCACTCCAGATCCATGTTACGGATTGGTGATTAAGCCCACAGGCAAAACCTTTGACAATATCCACCATATTTTAATAACAACACTAATAGTTACGTCAGGGATTTAGCTATCAGAATGTTGCCCGTCCCCACTGAAATGGCTATATTCACACTTGACTCATAGGATATTGGGACGAGGGACAGAAAAAGGAGGGTAAACCACAACCTGTAACTAATAGGCTGGAGAGAAGGGAATTTCTTAATGATCTAACAACAACGTAGGAGTAGAGTGTCAACAGTTTTGCTAATTTGGGTAATAAACTCAGGAAAGTTTGTCCAGCAGGCACTGCTGGACAAACTTTCCTCATTCCTGAAGAAGGGCTTATGCCCGAAACGTCGATTCTCCTGTTCCCTGGATGCTGCCTGACCTGCTGCGCTTTTCCAGCAACACATTTTCAGCTCTGATCTCCAGCATCTGCAGACCTCACTTTCTCCTAATAAACTCAGGATCTTAACCTAACAAATTAAACAAGCCTTGGAGGAATTAAACATGGACAACTAACTGGAGAGAATTGTCACAGAACCAGGCTCGCCACCACTTATTGACCACACTCGAAGGTCATATGAAAACCATGTAGTTCAATGATATCTACAAGGACACACTCTGAGGCTCCAGGACCGGTGCTAGGAATTCCAATCATTGAGTGACAGGCTGGGGTTGTGAACCTTTGTGGTCAAAAACATGGTCAGTATAAAGAAAGGAATGTGGCTGGGGCACCATGATCCTTTCCCATATGCTGTAAAAAGGAAGGGGTCACCAGTAAATGCAAACAAATAGACCATACCATTGTACGTATTAGATTAGATTAGATTAGATTACATTACATTACAGTGTAGAAACAGGCCCTTCGGCCCAACAAGTCCACTCCGACCCGCCGAAGCGAAACCCACCCATACCCCAAATTTACCCCTTACCTAACACTACGGGCAATTTAGCATGGCCAATTCACCTGACCCTGCACATCTTTTGGACTGTGGGAGGAAACCGGAGCACCCGGAGGAAACCCACGCAGACACGGGGAGAACGTGCAAACTCCACACAGTCAGTCGCCTGAGGCGGGAATTGAACCCGGGTCTCAGGCGCTGTGAGGCAGCAGTGCTAACCACTGTGCCACCGTCCCGTATGTACCCGGTTTATCCTAATGAACATGCCCTTTGGGCTTTTAAAACAAGTATTGATCTAAATTGCACTTGAGGCTAGGAGTCTGAGGCTTGACATCATGAGAGTCTTGTATGGAGCAGGGGGGAGGGAGAATATGGTGTCACCATTTTAATCAAGAAATACTAGTGTGAGAATTCAAACTGTAGTCACTTAATTGTAATGTCACTTGTACCACCCTTAAACCTCATTCCCACACAGATAGGCCCAAATAGAATTAATCAACATGTATCAAATCTAAGTGACTTTCATGAACACTAGAGAGGAATTAATAATCTCTTGGGAAATATTTGGAGAAATACAACAGGTATAAAATCTCTGCTAGAAAAGTCTGAATGCAGTTAATGAGCATTCAATAATACACCACGAGAGCAGTGGAAGGCGAGACAGATTAGATTAAACATGCCAAAATGGTGGTACGACATTTGAGGTTGAGGCTCAAACATGCACATTAATTTGTGAACTTGCCTCCTTTTGTATTTAGCTATAGTCCTAATTGCAGTTATTTGGGTGTCCCTCGCTGTACTGGTAGTTAATACGGTCAGCAGGAAGAGACAGATACCATGACAAATGGATGAGCTCACTATGAGCAATGCATATCTATGCTCATGGGGGCTGCAGAGCAGTAGGAACTACCCTTACTTCTCTTGCTGTAATTACTGGATTTTGTACATCATGATGCAAGTTTCTTTTATATCCATGTATTTGAGTCATGGATTGAGGTCAAATTTTGTTACCTCAGTTGATTTTTTCTTCTTGCAATCTGTACATGTAACCAAGTAACTTATCAAATGTATAGTAGTAGGCTTGACCAATGTATGCAATGGCTTTCACAAAAACATAGCCAACCCCTCCCAGACAACAACCATGTAACCTTCTACAGTTAGATTTGAACTACATATGCATGAGTTTTTGTTCCATTCAACAAATGGTGGTGGGGCAGGGGAAGAAAAGAAATCAAGCAACCTCATGGCTGCTAAAACACAAGTATATTGCTAAATTGACCAAACAAGGAAGCATGTTGGGTGTGGGACACAATGGCCAAGTAAAGCTCTGCAAATTGCAAACCCAAAGACCGGACACCATGCAAATACAATTGCCAGGTATTAATGACAGTGTAAAAGGACATATCTCATCAACAGTTATCCTGGACAGACATATCCCCAACATATCAGCCAAATGGGAAATACATATTTTCAATCAAAGCCAGATAGAAAGACACTCAGGCCCAGTTACACTAAGAAATAAATATTAGCAACCCATCCAAATGGTTGACAATGTTTTGAACCATCAAGTGAGTCTCCCAGTTGGCAACTATGGAAATCTCCAGAAAGCTATCCAAAATAGGTATAAGAATAAATCAATGTCTTGGATCTTCTGGAGACAAAGAAGCAGTGACCAGCATGGCAAATGAAAAGATTGACTGACCATCTGGAGAGGGCGAGAGAAAGAGAACAATGATTTTGTGAACCCAACTAAAGTTAAAGAGACTTCAGGAAGTATTGTAATGACTAATGGGATTGGGCAAGACTAGCAATAGTTTTATTAGTATAAAATCTTACTGTTACTTGTTCCCAAACAAAGTTGCGACTGCTTTCATTAGTGACAACTTGCATCTGCAGTGATTTGGCCATTTCACCTTTGTGGGATACCTGGGTAAATTCATTTACAACTTATTGGTTGGAGTAAATGACAGGTCTTAAAGAGCTTGGACAACATGACCATCTACAATGAGAAAATCAAATCAAATCCATGAATTGGACTCGCCATATAAACAAAGTGTCCATAAGAGCAGAGGCTAGGAACGTTGTAAGCAAATAACTCACCTCCTCACTCCTCAAAGCCACTATCTCCAAGGCACATGCCATGATTGTGATGGAATACTTTCTACTTGTCTCATTGAGTGCAGGTCAAAAGACCCAAAAAGCTTAGCACTATTCAGGACAAAGTGATCTGCTCAACTGGACCCACATATACAAACAAACATTCAATCCCTCCACCACTGATGCTCAGTAATATCAGTGTGTACCGCCTAAAAGATACATTTCAGAAGTTCACAAAGACTCCTTAGGCAGCATTTTCCAAACCTATGCCCACTTCCAGCTAGAAGCACAAGTGCAAAATCATCAGCTGCAAGACTAGCTTCAAGCCATTCACCATCCAGACTGGGAAATGTATCACACTTCTTTCAGTGTCCCAAGAGTCAAAATCCTGGAACGCTCTCCCATTAGCATCGAGTGTGCATTGGCACCAGATGGTTGCAGTTCTTAACCAGGAAGTTCACTATCACCTCCTCAAAAGGTGACTAGGGATGGACAATAAATGCTGACTCAAGCAGAAATGCTGGCGATGCCTGAATAAATGAAAAAAAAAATCAATAAATAAATGGGACGTGACAATTTTGTGAGAAAACAATTTAAACTCAGGTGATCTGTTAGGTTACTATTGAACAGCAGAGCAGGTTTGAGTCATCAAATAGCCAACCCATCCTCTTTTTGTTAACCCATCCTCAACTATCAAAGATGTTAGACACATAGTAATCATGACAATTACTGTTGGCAATGGAAATGTAATATGTCAGCAATTGTAAGTCATTTGTCAGAATTAAAGTTTGTGAGTTTGAAATTGGTTTGATTTTCTTCCAATGTTTGGCACTAAGTTGAATAGATTGAGCGCTTGTTTCAAGTTTGATAGGCTATTGGTTTATTTCCCACTCCTGTCATTTAAAAGCAAATTCTCAGTTAACACTCCATTGCTGAGCTGAGGGCTGCTACACTGTCAGAGTGCATATTTCTAATCAGAAGAAACAGGAGTCCTGACTTACTTTTCCCTGTGACTGATCTCATGGTGCCACTTCAAACAAACGCTTACTGGTTAGCCCTGGATGATAACTATTAACACCAGGCGAGCGAGAGTCAGGAGCATTCCTGCTTAGTGTCATACAGTTGGCAACTCAAATACCTCTCCAGATCTAAAGTGCAAAAATCATAACTAACATTCCCGTGCAGTTCTGAAGGAGTGCAGCACTGGGGTACATGCCAACATTGGGCTGAGATATAAAGAAAAGATCTCATTTTTTGTTTGTTCCTGACCTGCAGCATTGTATGAGTGTATACTTCTAGCTGCTGTCCATGACGACCTCGTCTAAAAGATGGAGATGGACAAAATGAGAAATCAACAGTTTCTCTCACCATTCTTGGAATACCATTGTGTATGTACAGAAAAGCAGGATGGATATCAGCCTCATCAGCCTGTTGCAGGAGAAGGCCTTTAACGGAATATTGTAGATCAACATGATCGATCATCTCCAGAATAGGAATTGGGGAAGTGATCCACAATTGGGTGCAACTGCTCTATGTAAGCTTCAGTGAGCAGTTTGAATCAATGGATGGGAATCAGAATGTTTTCTAATCTCGTCTGGAGAAGGCAGGCTCCCATGTCCTGCTTGTGTTTAGCATAGCATCCTTTGCTGAGTCCAACAGGTATACTGGGGGTATCAGAGGAGATTCTCTCGGAAGTGAAGGCCCTTTCCGCCTTACATGGACAATGTCACAATCCTTTCCTTGGATTCACGGCCAACATGCAGATTGATGAGTATGTTTGTTTAGAGGCTGAGAAGATTCCACCATGATAGAGTGGAAAAAAAGTTTATTGAACTTTCTGTAATTTCCAATCTGAAATCACAAACAATCCTTGGGTTACATTCTTGCCATGGATCATATTTGGTAAATGTAATGGCTATTACAAACACATCAATGGAACACATTGTAGCCATATGTTGAACTTTCTTTCATGTTCAAGTCAAAATGCTTTCTGCTGTACTTTTATAAGTTTTTTTGAATGAAGTATATTTTGGGGGGAAAACAAGTATGCATTATTTCAGTTAAAAGCTGTGAAGATATCCCTGTTATTCTGGCCTGTGTTATTACTCAAATACACAGATTATTTGATCATTGTTGTTTGTTGGACTCTGCTCTTTGCAAACAAAGCTCTTACAATGTAAGAGCTATTACATTGTAAAAGTATTCAACTGTAAAGCTTTGAGATGTCTGCTGCTCATGAAGCAATTTAAATGCAAGTTTTCCTTTATACATTAAACATCACTGAAATACCACATTGCTATTCATGGATGTTTGACATGCACATATTGACTGTTGCATTTCCCACATTACATCAATGATAGACTTATACAACACTAGTCTTGAAAGAATTAATGT
This sequence comes from Chiloscyllium plagiosum, assembly GCF_004010195.1. NCBI lineage: Eukaryota > Metazoa > Chordata > Chondrichthyes > Orectolobiformes > Hemiscylliidae > Chiloscyllium > Chiloscyllium plagiosum. The sequence continues at coordinate 110,812,173 of NC_057711.1, read as the reverse complement.
TCATATTCCCTTGGCTCCACCTATTAGACTGATACCACATACATTTTGAGGGTGAACCAAAGAGTTCTATGCTAGTTTTCAGCGAAAATGTATGCACACCACCTTCCCAAAGTCCTTTTAATTGCCTCTTGTGTGAATGGTCTAATATGGTGTATCTTGTACAACTACTCAATCAAGAGGCCAAAGGCAAAGCAGGGATAAAAGAGAATTGATAGCAGCAAACAATCCTTACCCAGTCAATACCATAGGGTACTAAGAGTAGTCATCTGGAGGAGTACCATAATGACTACACTTTACTGGTTGAGAAGCATTTTGACACATCTTAAAGTTGTGAAAATGTGTCATGGAGATGAATATCTGGCTTTCTTGCTCTCAAATTCAATGGGCTGTACTTTAGGCTAATGTGGTGCCATTGTTTAAGAAAAGGTGGTAAGGAGTAGCCAGGAAATGGTAGACCGGCGAGCCTGACATTGGTGGTGGGCAAGTTGTTAGAGAGAATCCGGAGGGACAGGATTTACATGTATATGGAAAGGCAAGGACTCATTAGGGATAGTCAGCATGGCTTTGTGCATGGGAAATCACATCTCATGAACCTGATCAAGTCTTTTGAAGAGGTAACAAAGAGGATTGATGAGGATAGAGTGGTAGACATGATTATGTGGACTTCAGTAAGGTATTTGACAAAGTTCCTCATGGGAAGCTGGTTAGCAAAGTTAGATCGCATGGAATACAGGGAGAACTAGTCATTTGGATATAGAACTGGCTCGAATGTAGAAGATAGAGGCTGGTAGTGGAGGGTTGCTTTTCAGACTGGAGGCCTGTGACCAGTGGTGTGCCACAAGGATCGGTGCTGGGTCCACTGCTTTTTGTCATTTACATAAATGATTTGGATGTGAGCATAACAGGTATAGTTACTAAGTTTGCAGATGACACAAATTGAAAATGTAAAAAAATCCCTCTTTATAGATGTTCTTTTTCCTCCTCATGTGCTTAAGGTACTTACTGTCTTTCACCTGTTTGCCATTAATCTCTACAGTACAATTAATGTAATATTAATAAAGCTGCATCCCACCCTTTCATCATTAATAGAAATAGACATGCTGGCAATACTCAGCAGATTGCACAGAATCTCTCTCACTCCAGTGTCGTTGCCCTACGGAGCATTTTCTATTAATATTTCAGTATTCCACCACCCACAATATTTTGCAGTTTTAAGTATCATCTCTCTCGATCACGCTTCAAGTTTTTTTTCAGCCTGCTACATTTTATTTAGCTCATTTTCCTTGGAACAATTCTTGTTTTCACAAATATTCACGATCTTCACATTCCCTACCTGACACCATTTGGGAACACTACAGCCCCTTCAAATGAGTAGTCTATCAGCATTCTATTAGGACAACAGGGATGGACTAGATCCAATGTTTAATTCTTAAAATTTGTATGCTTGGTTAACTTGCTGTCAAGTCATCTTCGGAGACAAGAAAAGCAAACATTCATTGTGCAGAAATAAAACAGAAATGTTGTACATATTCAAGGATTGAATGTGTGTTTAAGCTCCCCCCCAGATTTCAGCCGACATGCTTAGGCTTTGTACCAGTACGTTGCTGAGGGAATGCTGCACAGATGGATGTGTTTGGAGGTGGAGGCTTGAAACTCAAGTCCTGTCTGAATTCTTTTAGGTGGAACATGAAATATTTCAAGGCACAATTTTGAAGAAAAATGGGTTAGCTCTGATTTCCTTGGCAAATGTTTATTAAACAATGGAGTGGGTTTTAACCCTCCCAAAAATGGGCAGGATTGGATCTTGGATTGGGGAAATTAAGGTGCTAAATATCTGACTGCTGCCCATTTGTGAGATAATGGAGACAGGACCGGGCTGGTGGTGTTGGTGAGTGACCAAGCCCCAACAAGAAAACTGGTTGGTGCTTTAAAATATTATAATGTAGCTGGGTGCCTCACTTTTATTCACTCATTTATATTTAATGCTAGTCACATGGTTTTCTAAGGCTCAAAAACCTCACCATCCCCTCCATCCACCTCCACTCAAAGCCTCTGACCATCCATCACCCAAAAGCCAAGGTCATTGGGATCTCCAACTCCACTGCAACCCTAGCCCACAACTGTTGACTGTAAATATGTTCTCCTTAACAGCCAATAATACTATGCCTAAGGACTCTGAACAATCAAGGGCATTAACCAGACATCCCAAGACCACGCAGGTGCACGTTTTCAGGACCAGCAGCTGAACTCCAGGTCACCAATGAGTGAAGGGCCCACATGGCCCAGAACCTGTGGATTTCACTCTTCCGCAAAACCCACAACCTACCTTTCCACTTCTAGATTCTGAAATTAGATAGGCCCCTCATAATGGAATGGGTGGCCTTGGCCTAGAGTTGGGTCATTGACATAATCTTTCTCAAGGAATAACCAAAATTGTTTCCCCATTTGAAATGGCCCAGAGTGTGAGGAGATTCTATGAATTCTAGATTCTTCCTTAAGGGCTCAGGCAAGTTAAAGCTCCCCACAACAACTGTAAGACAGAGGGTGGAATCTTGTAGGGGGGGGGGGGGGGGTGCCTGACAAAATGGGCTCTGGAGAAATTGCAGCAGAGTCAGGTGACAAATTCAGCAAGGCTCATCGCAACCTGTCTGCCCTATCTTTTCTGTGTTTCACACGTGACATAACGCGATTCTTGTTGGGCAATGGTGAGATACCAACGATGGGAATTACCACTTGTGAAATGCTCTGTTAACTGCTAAATTTGTCTTATTAATATTCCACCTCCCATCTCGCCAAACAGGCAAGCAGTCAGGCAAACCCAATCAAGAAACCAGAATGGGTACCTGGTGGAGTCAGCTAGATTCTTGCTCTGAAAAAAACTTCAATGTTTGAAACTGTGTAACGACATCTTAGGTTAGGCTCCATTGGCACCAATCATATGCAACCTACTTCCACAGACATTGGCATCTGATGTTCCATCTACGCTGCTCCAAGGTCTGAAACATCACCTACAGCATTGACTTCTATTTCCATAAGTCACTGCCATGCTACAGTGGCTTAAAGACTGCTGGATAGGAAATTAGAGGGAATGCTGTACTGAATGTGCCAGCCTGTAAGATTCTGGATCAGTGGTGCTGGAAGAGCACAGCAATTCAGGCAGCATCCGAGGATTTTGCCTGTCCTCGGATGCTGCCTGAATTGCTGTGCTCTTCCAGCACCACTGATCCAGAATCTGGTTTCCAGCATCTGCAGTCATTGTTTTTACCAGCCTGTAAGATACTTGATGGCACATCTTTGATTCACTTATAGGATGCTTCTGGACATCAATGTTGTATCAGGAGTTGCACTGACCACTACCTTTGGTGAATCTGCAGCAAGGACACTGGGCAGTCATGGACAGGACTAGGCTTTATCTTCAAGCTCTTCGCCAGCTGTCATCGTGCCTTTCCCTCCAACCCTCACAGCATCCCTACTTGGTATCAGCTTTTTACATCTCCTCCTGAGTCAGAGTACTCAGCTCATCATATTGCAATCTTGCCTCGTCATTTAGTGCAGAAACAAAGCTAGGAAGCTTATAGTTGTCAACAGTCCTCAATTATTTCAAGGGGGATTAGCCTTCACCGAAGTAATCCCAGCACGGTAAGTCAATAGCAGCCTCCGAGGGAAAGATGGTAGTGTAATGGGGCTTCTAGTGCTGAAGTAGTGTCACTACCTTTGGACCAGGATGTCTAGGTTCAGGACCCAACTGTTCCAGCTGTGTGTCATCACATTTATGCAACAGGATAATTAGAAAAAATGTATTTTTTAAAAAATGAGCAGGTACCAGTACCACGGCCCTGCTTAGGGTTGTCAGAATTGGGATTTGGTCCTCATTAGTGGTGTGGCTCATCTTGCTTCGTTTGGTCCTATTGTGGGCTGTTTAGTCCTGGAGTGAGGGGCAGGTATTACAGGAGACGAAAGTGGATGTCACAGATATTACTGTTGGTGCTGGTGGGGAGATGTCCTGAGCAAGTAAGTAGACAGCACAGAGGGTTAGTAGTGTCAGGGGTTTGGCTGGGTGATAACCAGTGTGAGGGGTGATAGACCATGAGCCTCGTTGGGAGGTGGGTATGGTAGCAGAGATAGAGTGAGTGAGTGAGTGTGAGGTATCAGCATGAAGATGCTGGTTCTTAAGCTGGCAAAAAACATTGACTTTTCTCCTAAAATGCTGGGCATTCTCACACCAGTTCAAACTGCTTTCAGCTGGGTGGCAACCTCAGACCAGGCTGATGTGGTCTGGTATCATTGGTTTCCACTGCTGGTCCTAGGGAGGAGGAAATCTTACATTGGCACCACCCTATCCAGCAGGATCTCTAGGACAGCAGCTTCGATTGTAAGTATGGGAATATACAATTGCACCCCAAGTGTGTCCTGCTCATTGGAAATTGATTCTTTGGATGAATTTGAGGCAGGGTTTCTCCATCCAAGCTTTAGCACATAGTCATGGCAATAGAAGGTGATTAAAAACAATGTCAGATATGATTATGTTTAATATGGGTACAAATAACTAAATTAGCTTACTTCATTTGTTGGGTTGTCTTTTTGCCCTATGGAGATGAAGGATTTGTCATTCATCAGAAGGTTCAAATGGTACTGTTGGGACAATCCTTTGGATTTAACATGGATCTCTGAATTTTGCCAGTTTGGAAGTTTGTCTTTTTGGTGGCATTATAAAATACATTCAAATGGCAAAGTTAAAAATCACAACACCAGGTTATTGTCCAACAGGTTTAATTGGAAGCACTAGCTTTCGGAGCACTGCTCCTTCATCAGGTGGTTGTGGAGTATAAGATTGTAAGACAGAATTTATAGCAAAAAAATGTTTTGGTTTTCATGTAATGTATTAAGTTTTTTATCTCGCAATTCAGCTTGGAAATAAAGATTTTAATAATGAATGGATTAACATGGAAACCAGACGCTCAGAAAGGGATAAAATCCAACTCCTTTTCATCTTGAATGCAACAGCCACAGATTTCAGTGCAATGGCTCACCTGTTAAAATATTAATGCTTTAGCTTTACAAGCACCTGTCCAAACTACACACATGTTGCTGGGACTCGACAAGAAGTCAAAATACTATTGCTTCATATTTGACTGCTGGGAATAGGATCAAAGGAGGCTGTTGTGATAATTTGCAAACTCAGGTTTGTTTTAACCATTTGCTGGTGTTAGCCAGAAGGTCAATTTGACTATAAAGCAGAGAAATAGTGATATAACTGTTGGTATTGGACAATGGAAAAATATATGTATCTTCTAGGCATTCTATGTGTATAGTTAAATAAACACGAAACTATCACTTGAACACACATTGCTTCAAAGATGTCCAAGTCATTCAAAACACAAAAAAAAGGCTGACAAATTCTTCCATTCACTTTATTTTCATGTATCCAGTGTTATGGACCAGATCGTGGGCGGCACGGTGGCACAGTGGTTAGCACTGCTGCCTCACAGCGCCAGAGACCCGGGTTCATTTCCCGCCTCAGGCGACTGACTGTGTGGAGTTTGCACGTTCTCCCCGTGTCTGCGTGGGTTTCCTCCGGGTGCTCCGGTTTCCTCCCACAGTCCAAAGATGTGCAGGTTAGGTGAATTGGCCATACTAAATTGCCCGTAGTGTTAGGTAAGGGGTAAATGTAGGGGTATGGGTGGGTTTCGCTTCGGCGGGGTCGGTGTGGACTTGTTGGGCCGAAGGGCCTGTTTCCACACTGTAATGTAATCTAATCTAAAAAAAAAACCCCCGAAACATTTGAAGAAGGTAGCCCAGATCCTAACTTTTTCTTATTTTAAAGGCAAATATAAAGTGTCTTTCACTGACGCAATGCGACTGGTCAAACTACTCTATATTAAGAAAAGCAATTTATTTAAGCACTATGGTTAAAATGCAATTAAAAAAAGTTTAGAATTACTTAAGTCTATAGGAAAATTTAACAGAATAATAAAATACAGTAACTATTACTAATTAATTGTTCCATTCAGTAACATCCCATAAGCATACTCCTTGGCAAAAAAGGAAAATTCAGACAGATTCCCACATGCAGTTCTCCAATCCAGGAGGAAAAAAACGAGAACATTGAGAGTAGCAGCAGCTAGGAGACACTTAAGCTCCCAATTCTGTTAAAACCCGAAGAGCTTCTGATACTATTCAGAAATCTTGATCTGTGAGAGCTGGCCACACCCATTCAGGAGGTATTAAAAAAAACCCAAGGCCTCCAAAGCGGTTTACTCAAGTGGTCTTCAGTAAGCAGCTCCATACTCCTCATTCCATCTCAAAAAAAAACAGGACTAAATCTCTTAATGCTACCGTCATCATACCAGCAACAATCAGGATTAAATTACTCCAGCATCTGCCCTTGTTGCAGTATTTTCTTCTCCCATGTCCTATGACATAACATCATGAGTGGAGTTGTGTAGATTTCGGAACAATTTACACAAGTTTGTTTTTAAATGCCGATACCAACTTCAATCGATGGCATGGGACGAGGGGTCCTGAGTCAGAGTGCATCAATCTGACTATGTTTTTCTTCATTTTTCCACTCTGTTCTTAAAAAGGAGTTTTTTCCCCTCTCTACTGATCTTCGGAGTGAGGCTCAGAGCGGAGAGTTAAGCGATCACTGGTTGGTGTGCCTGGGCACAACTCTGGTGGTTGGCAACATTGTGAGAATGGCTGGGGTCAAGAGCAGCAGTAGAACAGACTCTGGTCAGCAGTGAGACAGAAGCATGAAGTAGGGAGTTTGAGCCCAGTGCTGAGAAGAGAGATCAAGCCCAGCTTGCAATGAGGTGCTTGGAGGGTGCTGAAAGAGGAAGAGAGTGAGAGCGAGAGAGCGAGAGATTAAGCCTTAGTGGGGAAAACAGAGCGTGAAGCGACTACAAGCCCATGGGTAAAGGAGGACTGTAACTTTATTTCTTATTTACTACCTTATACTGAGAAAAACTGTAATGTTGAACTTTTAACTTATTTATTTTTCTACTTTTTAACCTAAGATCTTGTACCTAAGATGGCACTATGAATAGCGACATTGTCAATGTTTCACTGCACTCCTGAATCTCTGTACTTGAGTACACGTAACAATAAAACTGAATTTGATTTCTAATTCTAGGCAGCACGGTGGCTCAGTGGTTAGCACTGCTGCCTCACAGCGCCAGGGACCCAGGTTCAATTCCTGCCTGTCTGTGTGGAGTTTGCACATTCTCCCCATGCCTGCGTGGGTTTCCTCCGGGTGCTCCAGTTTCCTCCCACTGTCCAAAGATGTGCAGGTAAGGTGAATTTTGCCTGTAGTGTTTGGCACATTAGTCAGGGGTGAATACAGGGTAAGGGGAATGGGGGTGGGTGCATTACTCTTCGGAGGATTGGTATGGACTTGTTGGGCCAATCGGCCTGTTTCCATACTGAAGGGAATCTAATCTAAGGTTCCATTGAACTGTGTCTATGACTCAACACACTGGTTAAATGGTGTGCTGTGTAAGAAATGACAAATGTTTCAACTTCAATGTTTGTATTTGCTGAGGCACAATTGGTAACACTCGTCTGTGCTTCAGCAACTTAAAGTGCACCAGTCAAGGATGAACCAATGTGATAGAGAGTGTGTGCCATACTAATGGAGGTTGTGTTTCTTGGATTAGACATTAATTTGATATTTTGGAGACGGGAGAAATTGAGAAACATCACTTTGAAGATGAGAGAAGTTCATTCTGATGGCCTGGCCATTTCTAAAGACAGATTATTTAATTGTTTATCACATTGCTGTTTGTGGGAGCTTGCTGTGTGCAAATTGACTATCATCTTTCCAAGATTACAACAGCAACTACACTTCAAAAGCACAGCATTGGCTGCAAAGCAGTTTGCAACATTGAGCCTTTGCAAAGCACACTAGAAATGAAAGTCTTGATACTGGTTTAGGGAAGACAACTTTTGAAGCAACACAGTACAAGGGGAAAGTGCATGAAATCCCCTTGGGATATCTGCTCCTAAGTAAATAAACTTTAATATCCCATTACTGGATGAACAGAATAATTTAAACCCCAGCAAAAAAAAATACTGTTAATTTGATTTTTTAAATCTACTTTAAAGCAATAAATCATGATGAGCTCCTGTCCCACACATGGATACAGCCATCTGGTACGCCCATCAAGCATATTTTGTCACAGACCGGCTATGCAACCAGGGGAGCCATCCGAAGGCGTAAGAAATTAGATATTTCTTTCCTCCTATTCTCTTGAGCAGAAATACATAGCCAAATGTTAGAATTGACTTGATTGCTATCAAAGTGCAGAATTCAAACACTAGAACTTGCATAGCCTGGTGCCATTAACCAACTCGGTCACAAAAGGACATCCATTTCTTACATTATTTGCAAATAAAGACTTTGTTTTTGCATCCCTCTGTAGCATATCTAGCTTTGAAAACTGCAGTGCTGCAAGGTATCCACACACCTCATTCTGGTCTCTTGTGAATCTCCCTCCACTACTGGCAGCTTTGTTTTCACTTTCAGAGCAGAAATTGTCACCTTAAAATTCTCCATCTTTCCACCACGCCCTTAGAATTTAATTTTGCCCAAGCTTTAGGCCATCATTTCAAGTGTCTCTTTGTGCGGCTAGATTTTAGAGTTTGTCTGGGAACTCTCCTGTGTAGAGGTTTGGGTATGTCACTAGGTGAGAGGTGCTGCATAAATGTAAATTGCTGTTATTAACTATTTGTGTTGGCAGAAGCTAGTCTTACAATTCTTCATTTCGAGACAGGCAGTTTCTCATGGATTCATGCAGGATCTAGTCAGACGTCATGTTAGTTTTGAAACAAACCATTCCTCATGAGTCCAAGTGTTTGGCAAGTGTGTTGGTGTAATGTGTACATTGCCCTAATCTGTTGGCATCGAATTGGTGTAATGCGACTGTAGTACATAGACTGTCTGGTTTCCATTAGAACTGATATGCTCACATTGTTTGTACATTGTTTTGTTGTGACCAATGGAATGTGGGGCGTTTTATATTTGCAATGTTTGAGATTTTATTCAAAGGTCTACTTTCAATTTGCAGATATGCAATAAATGCCCATGACCCAATGTAATTTAAGATCTGTGAGAGCTTAGCTTAAAATGTGGCAGTGCCCTTTGGCAATGATAGCAATTAGGTAGGTGTGGATCAATCAGGAAGCAATGGAAATGATGAGTGTTACAGCAGGCAGTGGATTAGAAACGGCTGGGGGATTTCTGATTGTGTGTCTTTCAAATGGAGGTTTGTGACCATTACATAAATTCAGATATTGTCAGGGGATTGCAAAGAAGTAGTTCTGTGACAGGATTCATTTTGAAATAACTGTTCTGATATAAATTGTAAAACAAAAATTTTACAGGAGTAACATGGTGACTCTTGACTAAGAATAATGACAAAGCATATTATAAGCCTTTACTCAAACAGATACAAACTAATTTGAAGCCCTCAAAGAAATCAAAAGAGAACTAATGTTCAAAATGTATTTAACTTATTACTCAAAAGGAAACATTGCATGTTGCTTTTGCCAAAATATTTATGTTGCTGTAAAACACAGCTGATTAAAACACTTGATGCAGCTAGGTGTCTTGATCAACTGTCTGACCCATATTTCAGTGTGAGTTTATGCTGCAACCTTTAATTTAATTGTTGGGAATGCAAACTGAACAAAATATAGGAAACAATTTATAGTATGCTGCTTTTGATCTGTGTTGCGATCTTATGCTCTGATTGTGCAGCTACACAAGAGGGGAGGGAAGACAGTGACGTAGTGGCAACGTCACTGGATTAGTCATCCAGCAGCCCAGGCTAACAATCTGGGGAACAGAGTTTGAATTATATCATGAAACCGGAATTCAATGACTCAATCTGGAACTAAAATCTAATCTAAGTGATGGTGAGCTTGAAACTATTGTCAAATTTTGTTAAAAAAAACCCCATCTAATTCACCAACACCTTTTAAGAAAATCTACCTACATGTAACTCCAGACTCACATCAATGTAGTTGATTCTTAACTGTCTAGCAAACCTGTATATAAATGGCAAGAATTTGAACTAGGAGGAATGAAAACAGATGAATCACTGGCAATGGCCGAAGCACTGGAAATGGTAGCAAATAGCAAAGCCTGCATATCGAAACAGCATAAATCTGGACCTCTGCCACTGAGCTTCTGCCTCTCTTACGAGCTTGCAAACGTTTGAAAAGGTGCAAGATCTGCTTTGTAGCTAACTTAACAGCATTAAGTTAAATGAAATAATTTGATTTTGGGACTGGACAGAGATATATTGGCTTTTGGGAGCTTGATCCAGAGCAGCTCCATGACATGGTTTCTGCGCTCCATGGGCCATTCAATAAAATAAATATCAACTGTGGCTGGAGCACCATTAACTTAGTGAGTGACAGTCTTTGGTCTGCCTATAGCCTGATGGTCTATGCTCTGGTAGACTTTGTCCTCAACTGCATTTTGCAAACTGGCACGTTCCAGTGCTACACACCAAGGGATGTAAAGATGAGGGCTGCTGCCACAGAGGCTCAACAGGAAAGGCCACTGTTTAAGGCTGGTCAGCTGTCAAGAACCAAGAGACTGGAAACTGTTTAGAAATCTTCAGCTGCATGACATTATATATTGTACGTATCCAAAGTATCAATTTAAATTACATTGAGGGGCCTTTGATTAGGACAAGAGGTACAAAGAAATGTTGAATTCAATTGCACTTACCGTAGTTATTTAAAAATATAGGATGTCTAGGCCAGCATTTATCGCTGAACCCTAACTTTACAAGTGCAATTAAGAATCAACCATGTTGCTGTGGGTCTGGACTCACATGTAGACCAGATCAGGTGAGGACAACAGATTTCCTTCCAAATATTAGGAACCTAATTTTGTTTTTGAAATGACAGTGGTTTAATGGCCCTCATTAGGCTAGCTTTTTTTAAATTCCCAAGGTATGTTTTATTGAATTCAAACTTCACTGTGTGCCTTGATGAGAATTTAAATCTATGTTCCCCAAAACATCATCCTGCCACTTTGAATTAATAGTCATGTGACATCTCCATTACACCACTACCTCCCCTGATTAGAATTTAAAGTCTTTGGAATTTTTTCTTTTGTGCTCAAATTTGGAGTAAAATGCATGTTTGGGGAAAAATAAAGCAGCACAACACTAAAAAGATAGATCTAGGCAGCTTCCATATGATGTGAATCAATGACCTAGGGCTGTCCTTACATCTGATTTCACATTAAGGCATTGGCAGAGCCCCTGTCAATCATAAGTTGATGCATGGCATCAGGGATGGCATTCATATAAACCAATACACAGGTCTTCCACTCATTCTTCTAAACCTCACTGAATATAATTCTAACCAATATATTATGTCATTGAATTCCTAATTTAAAATAATGGTTGACATTGTTACCTATTTCAAATCTAAGTGCTTCCCAGCAATTAATTTCTTTCCACTTTTCTTCTCACGACTACCAGATTCATGCTGAGAAATGGTGATGAAAAATGCACATGCAAATACTCCCTCTGTTGAAACGTTCAATCTATTTTTAAATATGTGTAAGCGAAACCTTTTTGATGGAATTTAATAGGTAAAGGATAGGAATGGATTTGTGTTTGTTGCAAATGTTGTAAAGTAATTAAAACAAATAACACTACAGACATGGTCTGTATGTTTTCAGTGACATCTATTTGTACAGATCAGTGCAGGAGAGATAAACTGTTGTTAAAAAAGAGAAATAGATTTGGTGGCCCTAGTGATTTCACCATAGGCTGCCTGAAATTACAGTCATTTTTGTGCTTTTATTCCTAGTTCTGCATTTGCCAAAACAAAATATTGCATGGAAAGGTTTCAAATCTAGCAGATTGAGATATTTTATTTCCACAGGTTCACGATCATCTTCCCTGCTGTGATATATTGGAGCAGCCTCGTCAAGAACTGGAAGAGTTCTATTAATTAGGAAAATCAATTGGTGGACCATGTATTAAATGGAAAGACAGACAGTCTTTTCATGACTTCAGGATATTGCACTGCACTTTGCCATGAAAATAAATGAGGAAAGGAAGGTATTTCACCAGCCTGTGAAGAATCTTGGCTTTCACTCTCCATTGTAGAGAGACAATTTGTTGTATAGCTTGAAGAAGCTCTTTTGGAATGAAGTCAGTTTTAAATGAAGGAAACATGGCAGCCAATTTTCACTCTTTGACAATGTGTTTCAGTGATTGCTTTACACCTTTGAGATATGCAAAAATAATACACAGCTTGTGTGTGTAACAGGAGTTATACTCTATACCTTAAAAGGACTGCTCTCATGCGGATGGTAGTTGCTCAGTTAGAAAAATAAACTAAGATGACCACATCTTAGCTTAACTATAAAGGTCAGGATTGTCCCCCTAGGAGGTTATCTTTGCTTGTCTAACTAGCTATTAAGTTCTTCCCATGGAAAAAATAGTTGTATGGTGGGAAAATGTAACATAGAACATAACCACAAGGTATTAAAAAGTTTTCTGTTGGTCATTCCATTTCATAATGAGACATAGGCATCTCTCACTTTCTCCGGAATTCTGTACCACTGTCAGTTTTCTCTCTATATAGGTTCTAATGTTTCCTGTCTATCTAATCCTTTTCACATATGGCCTATTCTTTCCTGATATTTTACCTTCCATTGTTTCCAATGGCAAACTCCCAACCCTCCTATTCCAACAGTCATATTTCTCAGTTTCCATTTCTAACTTCAGGCTTAAAGCCCTCGAAATGCTGGGCTTTGATTATCTGGCAAACAAATTAATTAGTTCATGGTTCTGTGCATTTAGCTCCAAGGACCCTTCACAAACACCCCATTTGAAAAAAATATATGGCATTTGCTTTTTACCTTTGCATCACCATCATGGTGTATTCAGGTGACCTCTGCCTTGGTGATACCCAGTGAATATTTCCTGCAGCTACACATCACCAGTAGATGGAGGTTCACAAATTACTGAACTTGTAGATCCCCAAACATTCTCGTCCTTAAAGCACTGAGGGAAATTGGCTCTCTGCAAGCTACACCATTCAGGGAAAAACAATGTTATTAAAACAAGAACAACATTTCCATGGGGTGGATAGTTGAGATAAGGATAGGAAATGTTGGCATCACATGGCAGATGGATCATCATCTGCAAATAAGAAATAAGCCAATGATCCAAGAACTGATGAAAAATTAATGCATTCATTGTGTTCATGATTATTCCATAACTTTGAATAAGGAAGAGACATTGTGACAGGTTGCTGGGTAATTTGTGATAAATCCACAATTAACCTCAAAAACCAGACACAGGAGGGGGATCAAGGGTAAAACTGACAAAATTAGTCAAGGAAGGATTAGAGGTTTGATATGAACCAATGGGCCAATTGGTCTGTTTCTGTGCTGTCCATGCAATATAATCCCCATGTAAAACAGAGCTCATCATCACCAGCCATGTCTATTTCAATAAGTTGCTGCATCTGTGCAATAACAAAGTATGAATTCCACGACAGCCATTTAGGGCTAGTACCTCAGTGCAAGAAACCCAGCAATTCCATCACTTACGGTCCTGCAATGTCCTGAAAACTTGTTGACCCAGAAGGGGAATAACTATAACTGAACTTGTAACTGTGCATTATTAAAACAATACTGAAATCCATAGAATGATAGAATCCCTACTGTGTGAAAGCAGGCCATTTGACTCATCCCGTCCACACCAATCCTCTGAAGAGCATCCCATCCATAACCAACCCCCATACCCTATCCCTGTAAACTTGCATTTCCCATGCGTAATCCACCTAACCTTCACATCCCAGGATGCTATAGGCAATTAACCTAGCCTGCACATTTTGGACTCATTACTTTTCATAATTATCCATTTTGTCTCCAATGCCTTATAAAATCCATTCTGTTCCTCTTTTCAGTCTGTGCCCGATTTTAATCCAACTTATTTTATTTCCTTTTCTGTCACTCCCATTATTGCCTTCTCTAAATTGATGAATCTATGATAAGAAAGCATAACCAAAAAATTAGAACCAGACAGACAGCGAAACTAGGAAGCAGTTCTTCAAAGACTGGCAGAAGTTTGGAGCTTTAATCTATTAAATAGCGATTCATGCTAGATCACTTGCCAATTTTTAAAACTGAAGTGCAGATTGTTTATTTGTCAAAGAGATATGGATGAAAGTGGGCATATGGAGTTTAGTCACAGATCAGCCATAGTCTAGCTGAATGTCAAAGTGAGCTCAGGGGGCTTCTGTTCCCCAATTAAATTGAGGTAAGCTCTTGGACCAGATATTCAGCAGATTATAGATGCTGCATTCCCCTTGCTGTGTCATTATCAGATCACATTTCAAGCAGCTTTTGGCACAAAAGTAATAGAAACTGAAAGATGCGGAGAAAAATTCAATCATGGTGCTCTTTGGAGATGGGCCTGGTCAAATTCTTGGCCATTGTTTTTAGATTAGATTACTTTACAGTGTGGAAACAGGCCCTTCGGCCCACAAATCCACACCACCCCGCCGAAGCGCAAACCACCCATACCCCGACATTTACCCCTTACCTAACACTACGGGCAATTTAGCATGGCCAATTCACCTGACCTGCACATCTTTGGACTGTGGGAGGAAACCGGAGCACCCGGAGGAAACCCACGCAGACACGGGGAGAATGTGCAAACTCCACACAGTCAGTCGCCTGAGGCGGGAATTTAACCCGGGTCTCTGTTTTGGCAGTGTTGTTTTTCAGTGTTCAGTTTGATGAGGCTTGCACACTCCAACAGCTTGTTTACCTATAGTTCATTTGAGAAAATAAAATAATCCAGGACAAAGAGGAAAATGAGCACCAACCTACACAAGGACATATTAGGAAGCATGACTAAATGGCTAGACACTGTTCACCTATGGACAGCATGGTGGCTCAGTGGTTAGCACTGCTGCCTCACAGCAGCAGGGTCTTAGGTTCGATTTCAGCCTCAGGTGGCTGTCTGTGTGGAGTTTGCACACTCTCCCAGTGTCTGTGTGGGTTTCCTCCAGATGCTCTGGTTTCTTCCCAGTCCAAAGATGTGCAGGTTATGCGAATTGCCCATAGTTTTAGGTGCATTAGTCAGAATGGGTGGGTTGCTTTTTGGAGGGTCAGTTTGGATTTGTTGGGCCAAAGGGCCTGTTTCCACTCTGTAGGGAATCTAATCTTTCCTTGATTCGGACTCACTTGAGCTCTGTCTTAACGGTAATATGAAGTGGAGGAGCCAGTGTTGGATGGGGGTGGACAAAGTTAAACATAACACCAGGTTATAATCCACCAAGTTTATTTGGAAGTACTAGCTTTCAGATCGCTTCCTTCTTCAACCAGTGGGGCAGGATCACACACTCTTCCCCCACCCTCCTGCCCCCACACACACGTTTATAGGTGATTTTGCATTTGCAGACATGTTCTATTTTGTCTAAAAAATGCACACAATCTGCAGGCAGTCAGTCCATATAACATTTTATAAATTCCTACTTTGGAAGTAGAACCAATCTGACTCAAGACTGGATTACAAACAGACTCTAGCCTCACACCTTTAATGCATTGTCTGAGCGGACGTATCATTGTTTTTAAAAAAGTAAAACTTTAAGTTCTCAGGAGTGTGACTTGAAAGACAGTTGGGATTTACATATTAATGAATTGATACCTGTAACCCGTTCTAAAAGATGAAAGAATTAACAGCAGTCTGGGTTTGTTCAATATATCCTATTAGTTGCATCTTTTACTGTAAATTCTGTGTCCTATCATCCTGCCCCACTAGTTGCCTGATGAAGGAGCAGCGCCCTGAAAGCTAGTACTTCCAAATAAACCTGTTGGACTATAACCTGGTGTTGTGTGATTTTTAACTTAAGGGTAATAGACTGGAGTATCAATGGAGTTAGTATACATCAAACTTATCTAACTGAAATGGTGGATAAGACTCGGGGAAAATGTTGCAGAGCCTCCACATGTTCTTGCGTGTACACGAGTAAGAAAAGTTCACGAAAAGCCGTAGGTCCCACCTCCAGAGCAGGCAGGACTTGAACCCAGTTAGACAAAAAAAACCCTGCAGATGCTGAAATCCAAAGTAGACAGGCAGGAAGCTGGAACAACACAGCAAGCCAGGAAGCATGAGGAGATGGAGAAATCGACCTCTCAGGTATGACCCTTTTTCAGGACTAAAGCAGCGTTATACCAGGACTTGAACCCAGACATTCTGGCCCAGGGGGCGAGACATCACAAGAGCGCCTCCCAAAGAAACTGAAACCCCTAAATTAAATTGTCAGTTTAAGATCAACAAAGGCCATTTTGCAAATTAGACTTCGTTGAGTTTTTTTTTTAAAACACAAGTCTGTGTGCGAGAGAGAGCAGTTGTGTATGAGGGAGAGAGGACTCCTGATTGAACGGGTTATGTTTCTGAGAGCACATCATCTGTCTGTGCACACATGTGGGCAGAGGAAAGCAGATTCCGTTTTAAGCAACTTCTGTGACTTGACTGGCTGGTGATCCCGCCTCCTTTAAAACCCCTCCAAACAGGAAATGAGACGTGAATGGCAAGGGGTGGCAGCAGAGGGGCAGTTCTGTGGGATGGTGTCGCTGTGTTCGGGTAATCAGCGAGGAGTGAGGATGAGCTGCTGGAGGGAGTAAGGCAGCGGAGTGCAGGAAGCTCCTACCCCACTCGCTGTGGCAGCTCCTAGCGTTTGTCCTGATGGTGCGTTCGGTGAGGCAAAACAGGGCTGGTCGACGAGTGGCAACAGCACAGGTAAGGAGGAAGATCCAGCTCATTTCCTCGCTCTCTCCGTCTGTCGCTTCTTTTGTTTGTAAGGACCAGACATTCTCACAGCAGAGCCACATTGACTCAGCAACAGTCAATAGAAGCAGTTCTCCCTTGCTCAAATCTCAAATGCTGGAGAAAGTCTTTGTTTCGTTTTGTGTTGAGTAATCCAACCTTGTGGAATCAGCAGATTCACTATTTTAACGGGGATTGTCACCTATTGTTCGAGACAATGACGGTAGATTGTGCGTTTTGTCCTACTCTAACAATTGATTTAATATTAGTACGGACAAAATGAGTTTTATTTCCTCGGATTAAATTAGCAGTTTTATTATTTTGCAGTTTCTTTATGGTTTTGGTGTGTTTTCACATTTAGCTCTTTTGAGGTCCCTGGACCTTGTATTGTTTGACTGGGACCATTTTTTTGCAAAACCTGCTTTTGTTGTCAAAGCGAGGAGGGACAACATACGCTCCCTCTCAACAGGGAATCAGTTCAGGATCTTCCCTTTATATCTGTAGAAACTTTCCGTCTGACTTGTGTTTTTGCCTGAAATGAACTTGAAGGTTCCAGACCTTCAGTCAGTGTTATTTTGTGTGTGACTACATTGCAGTTAGAATCAAACAGAGAGAATAGTCTTTGGATAGTGGGCGGCTGTTTGTTCTCACAAAGAGATCTCTTCACTTGTGTAGAAATAACCGTGTGTTCTGGGATATCCTCACTATATCCTCTCGGTTAAAGAGAACGGACAATGCTGTATTAGATCGGTGTAGCGTGAATCCTGTGCAAAGCCTGAATTTTACCTGCACACCCAGTTACTGGAGAACCCTCCCTCAGTGATCCATTCACATTATAGCGTTGTGATTTGGGCCCCTTTAGTTCGGCGATAGTAGGGGAATTACATGCGTGACTATAGTTGACCTACATTTTTTTCCTCTTCCGAAAAAAGGATTCAAGGAAACGTGTACCTGCCCCTGCACGGACCATTTATATTAAGTGAGGCCAAAACGTGTGATTTCATTTGGACAATGAACTGGCTGACATGTCCAAATTGAACATTAGAGGTTGGAAGGCATTTCTTAGAAGAAACTTGAGAAATTTAAGCAACATTTTTTTGAAAAAAAGTTTGTTTTTCTAAGTCATTAGATGTATTAATTCCGGTTGTCTATGCACATATTGGGCCACTAGTATTTACTACTGATTTTATTCAAACACATTGATGTGCTCAAGGAGACAAACAGGCAATAAATGTCTTCTTTAAATAAATTAGCACTAAGTATGCATGGAGTGTTAATACAGGAATTTACTGTTCAAATGCAACATGCTCTGGGTATGTTGGACCTGGCAACTTTAAAATCCAACCTAAGAGTGAGGGAAGAATATGAACTGTCAAAAAGTCAGTCATTTTTTGGATTACTGTAGTATTTTAAGCACTGTAGCCTTAAGTTTGTTTTTAATGAACTTCAAGAATTCCATGTGTTCAACAAATTTCCCTGCTCCCATTATTTACACTCCATTGGGTTTTAGTTTGAGATAATTGTCAACAGTTGGAAAACAAGTCTATGAACAGGAGCAAAATGTTTGAAACATCTTTTAAGAGATGGGCATTCCTTATTTTTTCATTTTTCTAGGAAAACAGAACTAAGAATAAAACAGATTAATTAGTGTTCTCCAATCGTATCTTGTGTTTTACTAAATTTAGCCAATGGATGAAAATAGCTCAAAATAATTAGGAGTAATTTATATTTTGAAAATGCATTGCTAATGAAAAGAAACACATGGTTTTTAACCATGCAGAAGCTGTCCATGTGCTTTCCTGAGTAAGTTATTAATTATGGGAAACAAAACAGGCAATGGTTTGCTAGTCATTAAAGGAGCAATCATACACATTCATTTTATGGTAACATCTCAGTGATGTATAAGAATGTGACTCAATATTCAATTGTGCCCTTTTTCCAGAGGCAGTGAATGGATCAATGATGAAAATCAAGAAATCATAGAATTTGTGCAAGTCATAGCAACTTCAGTTAAACTCTAGAAATATGCAGAAATGAGTATCCCTTTATAGTTATTTTAAACTCTTACAAGAAGATACGAAGATACTAACGTTTAAATTTTTTTAATTTTATAAAAGATGGATCAGTTTACCTTACAATATTGCATTTATCGAGAAGACTGCATATTAACATGAGACTGACATAATGCATTTATAACAGAAAAGCCAGATAAACCCATGAAAGAGTAAGGAATTGAAGACTACATCAATGTAATGAAAAGGAGAAGACTGCCTTCTTATTGTATACTTCATGACCACAGGAGGTTCCAAAGCACCGTTTATCAAATGAAATACTTTGTGTGTCACTACTGTCACAATTTAGCATACACGACAACCAATTTGAATGCAAAAAGGTCCAAACAACACTGTGATCATGAATAAATAATCTGTTTTAATGCCATTGATTGAGCAATAACTATTGGCCAAGGGCACTGGGGTAACTTTCCTACCCTCCTTCAAAACAGTGCTGTGGGATCTTTTACATCTACCGGAGGGGGTAGAAGAGACTTTAGTTTAAAATCTCACTTGAAAGCCAGCATTGCTGATAATACAGCACTCCCTCAGTAATGATGTGCAAGCCTTAATATTTGTGCTTAAGTCCTGCACAGTAAGTGTGCTATCCAGTGCACCACAGATAAGGTGGGAGGAGACTCTTACAAAATCATGAGTACAGTGTGGATTTAGATCATTCAGCCAATCAAATCCACACCAACCCTCCGAAGAGCATCCCAACCAGACCCTTCATCCTATCCCTGCATTTCACACAGCTAATCCATCTAACCTGCACATCCCTGGACATAGTGGGCAATTTAGCATGGCCAATCCACCTAACCTACACAATTTGGACTATGGGAGGGAATCTGAGCACCTGAACGAAACCCAAACAGACTTGGGAAGTTTATACAAATACTAACAGACAGTTGCTCCAGGGTGGAATTGACCCCAGTTTCCTGGCACTGTGAAGCAGCAGTGCTAACCACTGAGCCAGCCACCCAAATGCAGAGAAACACACTGGCATGGGATAATTGGGCAGAATAGCCAGTTTCTGTGCTGGAGATAGTGTTATTTGATGCAGTATAAAAGCTGAATCAGTACTTTCTAAGATAGTAAATTCTATGTCTGGTTTGAGTGAGCACTCACTCAGTTTAAATATGTAATTAAAATGTCATTATTGATTTGCAGGTGTGAAAGACTCAAACTCATCTCTCTTCCCAAGCGTGATCTGATGAATCATAATGGCTACAGAAACAAGCAATATTCAGAGGAGTTACTCCATTATTCCATGCTTCATATTTGTAGAGGTAAGGGGGTGATACCATGCATGTAGGATTCTTTAAATGTCTGGCTGTCTCTTTCATGTTCTGCTTCAGAACAGCTGGAAATGCATGACTCACCATGAGTGAGTCAAGCAAATGCGAATCATGGAATGCAAGCACATGATTCTGGAAGTACTCCACAGGCCAGGAAACAGCTTAAAGAGAGAAATAGTTAACCTTTCAAATTGTTTTGTCAGAATGGCTGTCAGGGCATTGACAAGGGAGAACGTTCCCAATGCCCGTACACCAAATCAAATACTTTGGTGTAGAATAAGGAATCTGCTATTTAGACTGAGGGGTGGAGAATTTTTTTCCATCAAATATTTGTGCATCTTTGGCATTCTCCACACCAGAATACTCTGGATCTAAGTCACTGAATATATACAAGAAAATGCATTAGATATATTTGGATATTGGAAGTATTGTAGGGATTGAGAGGAATGGGCAGGAAATTGTCGTATATGTGGAAGATCAGACGTGACAATGGATAGGATGGTGGAGCAGGCTGGAATGGCCTATTTTACTTCCCATTTCTCATGTCCTTCTATCCTTCAATGCTTCCTGAAATGTCAAGCATCAGCCATTGATTTGTTTTTATATCAATGAATTAAGATGGGAGGGGTTTTGAGAAAAATTGCGAGCGACTTATAATTGAAAGCTTCTGCTGTAAATGGATTAATATGCACGTGCAGGACACATGTAGTCAAGTCATAATTGGCTCAGGGTGTTTCCAGATCCAGTGAAGCCTGCAGCTTATCTAGTTTTGTCGAAAGAGCAAAGCATACTTTACTGGAATATATTTTAAAACGGTTTGGAAACATCTGACCCACACAACACTGAAAAGGTGATCAGAATGCAGCAGGATTTAATTAATACTTAATTAATACTGCATTTTAGCATGGTTTTAAAACATTGTTGGATTTCCTCAGGTTTTTCTTGACACAAACTCCCTTGTGCAACGGGAGCAATTATACATCATGGTCAAGATGAACTACCCAAGGAGGAAGCTGAAAGAGCTCTAGGTGTGTTAGGGGACTCATGTAGCCACTAACAAAACAAATTGAACACTGCTGTAATGCCCGGTTATGCGAAAGCTATGTGATTTACACATGGGACAAATTATGTGGGCATATGGCTGTAATTATATTGTTGATCTGCCCAAGGCAGAGGAGACTCTCTGCTGGATGACTAGAGATACAATGACCATAAGACATAGGAGTGGAAGTAAGGCCATTCGGCCCATCGAGTCCACTCCGCCATTCAATCATGGCTGATGCGCATTTCAGCTCCACTTACCAGCGTTCTCCCCGTAGCCCTTAATTCCTCTAGACAACAAGAATCTATCAATCTCGGCCTTGAAGACATTTAGCGTCCCGGCTTCCACTGCACTCCGTGGCAATGAATTCCACAGGCCCACCACTCTCTGGCTGAAGAAATGTCTCCGCATTTCTGTTCTGAAATGACCCCCTCTAATTCTAAGGCTGTGTCCACAGGTCCTAGTCTCCTCGTCTAACGGAAACAATTTCCTAGCATCCACCTTTTCCAAGCCATGTATTGTTTTGTACGTCTCTATTAAGTCTCCCCTTAATCTTCTAAACTCCAACGAATACAATCCCAGTATCCTCAGCCGTTCCTCATATGTTAGACCTGTCATTCCAGGGATCATCCGTGTGAATCTCCGCTGGACACGTTCCAGTGCCAGTATGTCCTTCCTGAGGTGTGGGGACCAAAACTGGACACAGTACTCCAAATGGGGCCTAACCAGAGCTTTATAAAGTCTTAGTAGTACATCTCTGCTTTTATATTCCAACCCTCTTGAGATAAGAGACAACATTGCATTCGCTTTCTTAATCACGGACTCAACCTGCATGTTTACCTTTAGAGAATCCTCGACTAGCACTCCCAGATCCCTTTGTGCTTTGGCTTTATTAATTTTCTCACCATTTAGAGACTCTGGTCAAGAAAAAGGAGGCACATGTCAGATATAGACAGCTGGTCTCAAGTGACTCCCTCGAGGAGTACACTTAATAGGGAAACCATGAGGGGAGAAAAAGGGCATATGAGATAGCTTTGGCAGATAAGGTTAAGGGAAAATCCAAGGGCAAAGGAGTAACTGGAGAGAGAGAGAATAGGGTCCCCGAAAGATCAATGAAGCAAACCATGTAGGAAACCACAGGAGATGGGCGAGATTCAAATGAATATTTCATGCCAGTATTTACTGTGGAGAAAGACATGGAAGCTAGGGAACTCGGGGAAAGAAATAGTGATGTCTTGAAAAGAGTTCACATTACAGAAGGGGTCTTAAAAACACAAAAGGTAGATAAATCCTTGGAACCTGATCAAGTGTATCCCAGGACATTGTGAGAAGCTAGGGAATAAGTTGCAGGGTCCTAAGCAGAGATATTTGTATCATCGACAGCTGTGAATGAGGTGCCAGAAGATAGGAGAGTGACTGAGGTGGTGCAGTCTTTAATAAATAACAGCAAGGACAACTACTAACCAGTGAGCCTAAAATCAGTGGTGGGGAAGTTGGAGGGGATCTTGACAGACTAGGCTTACATGCATTTGGAAAGGCAAAGACTGATTACGGATAGTCAGATGCCTTAGTGTGTGGGAAATGTTGACTCAAACTTGATTGAGTTTTTTTTTTAAAAAAGAGGTGACCAAGAAGATAGATTAATGTAGAGTTGTAGATATTGACTTTAGCAAGGCCTTCACAAGGTTTCACATAGTAGACTAGTTAGTTAGTTAGTTAGTTTAAATCATGAGAGATTCAGGGAAAACTGGCCCATTTGATAATAAATTGGCTTCATGGTAAAAAAAAAAGAATGGGGTGGTAAAGGGTTGCTGTTGAGACTGTGGCACACTGTTGGTCACGAGCCTCCAAGGATCGGTACTAGGTCCACTGTTGTTCATCATTTACATTAACGGTTTGGATGATAATATAGGAGGCATTGTTAGTAAGTGCTCCTGATGAAGGGCTTTTGCCCGAAACGTCAAATTTCCTGCTCCTCGGAAGCTGCCTGACCTGCAGTGCTTTTCCAGCACCACTTTAATCTAGACTCTGGATTCCAGCATCTGCAGTCCTCACTTTTGCCTAGTAAGTGTGCAGATGACACCAAAATTGCTCATATAGTGGACAATGAAGAAGGTTATCTAGGGATATAATGAGATCTTGATCAACTGCTCCAGTGGACCGTGGAATGGCAGATGGAGTTTAGTTTAGACAAATGCAAGCTGTTGCGTGTTGGTAAGGCAAACAAGGACAGGACTTACACAGTCAATGGTTGGGCCCTGGGGAGTGTTACCAGAAAAACCTAGAGGTGCAGGTACATAGTTCCTTGAAAGTGGTGTCACATGTAGATAGGGTGTTGAAGACAGCATTTAGTCAGAACATTGAGTACAGGAGTTGGGACATCCTGTTACAGCTGGACAAGACATTGACAAGGGCACATTTGGAAAACTGAGTACAATTCTGGTCACCTTGCTATGTATTGAGGTGGATACTCACTGACTGGCTAAGGCTGTGAATAACCACTCAATCATTTGCTATTTTTACCTAGCATGAATTTGAGGACAGGTAGGCAAGGCCTGTATCCGCTTGTGTGTCAAGACACTATCTAATTGCAGTGTTTGAGATGCTTCATGGAATTGATATTGTAGATCGGCAAAACTGTATTCTTTAATTGGCACATTCAGAACGAAGGACAAAGTATAAAGGATAATAGATATGGGAAACTTTTTGAAACAGAGATAATCAACACATTGAATATCAACCTGCTCAAAAGCTGAACGAACTTATGAAATAACAAAATCGTTTAAAGTGAAAACAGCATGATTGATGGTGTGGAAGATCAGCAGGAAGAGCAGTGAAACAAGTTTAATGCTGGTTATCAGTTGAGTCATTGGCTATTTGAATAGTCATACTGGCAATCAGGAAGTGAGGCGGGAGAACAGCTTCTCAGTTGCTTGTGTCTGACATGTATAGGGGATGCGGGTTAATGCTGAGAAGTGCTATAAGCACCACCACTGAAAGGTACCATATGCACTTGTGGACAGAATGGATTAAGATCCCAGGAGTAATTTATTTCCAGAACTTCCTCAAAAGTCTCCTGACCAAATGTTTATCCTATTAATGTAACATAACTAGTTGCTAACATGCAATAAACAATTTCTAGTTAGACTAAATGATGTTCCATGACTATGCTACACCAAACGTGCCCTGTAAGTTTCCACACTAATAGTGGATGGTTCCAATAAACTGAACAAGGTAAGGTGCAGATTCCCTTTAGCTAGATATACAATAGCTGTGATTCTCTATCGTGCTTTATTTCCTTTCTCCCTACAAAGAAAGGATTGAACTGCCTCTCCCGTTAACACTATATGGTCTGCCCCTGCACATATCTGGAACTGTATGGGAGATCACAGCCACAGATCTGCTGTACAGGCAGTGGGGCATTCATTAAGAAATGGGCTTGTACAATGGACTAGACATTGACTTTTGAATTCTGAGCTAGTTCAAATGCAGTTTCCTTGCTCATCTGGCTGTAAAGGCTCCATCTCACCTTGATTTGAGCCGGCCCAACCCAAACTTCAGCATAGACAAAATTTTAATGAAATCGTATGCATGCCATTCTACCTTTGGCACTTTTGCTGGCAATTTGAATGAGCCATCCAACTCATTCCACTTGCCATCTCCTGCTCTAACACTCCAAATTAATTCCTTTTTAAGTAGTTATCCCATTACCTTTTGGTTCTTATTGAATCTGTTTAGTCATCTTGTGAGGCCGTGCACTCCAGGTTATGAGAATTGACTGTGTAAAATAAAAATTCTTCTCATCTCCCATCTGTTCCAATGGCCTCAAGCCATTGTCCTTTGGTCACCATTGGAAAGTTCTTCTTTCTTACTCTTTCATGAATTGAAACTCCTCTTAATTCTGTCACACTCATTCTCACTTTCAGAAGAATTTTCTCCACAAAGCTAAAGTCCCTAGCCTTCTGGAGCCTATCCTATATTGTGGTGACCAGAATTGTACACAATACTCCAGCTGATTACCCAATGCTGCTTAAAAAGTATCTAACATTACAAACATGCTTCGGACATGTGCTTATTGGACAGCTCTACAGACTTCATCAATTTACATTTCTATTGATGTGCTTTGCAAGAATGGATCACAATATGTTCTTTGTGGGGTATGCCCATCGTTAACACCAATTCTGCTGGTTTGGAAAATCTGTACCATAATCAGATATAGTGCTGTCTTCGTTTGGCAAATTCTGGTTCGTCGATACTCAGGAGAACATGGATTGACAATTCAGTCTCTAAATTAGAATCAACTAAATCCTAATAGTTGTCTAAAAACATTTCAATGCTCGCTAAAGTTGTGGCAGTCGAATGGTGGAGTGGACTCGATGGGCCGAATGGCCTTACTTCCAGTCCTATGTCTTATGGTCTAATCATGTCATATAGTATACTATGTGCAGAATGCATTTCAACAACAGTAGCTTCCAAATCCACACTGTCCTGCCTGAAAAGGACAACGTGCACTGTGTGCATGCCGGGTGGCACAACCTGCAAGTTCCATTCCAAGAAACATACCATCCTGTCTGGGAACAGTATTGCCATTCCATCATCGTCACTGGGTTAAAATCCCAAAGTTTCCATCCATATAGCACTGTGGGTGCAGCTGTACTAGACAAACAGCAGCAGTTCAAAGATGGCATCTCACCACAAACCACTCCAGGGAATGGCAACACATGCTGCCTTTGACATAATATATGTATGTATTGATGTAGGCGACAGGGCTTTGATTTTGTTGCTCCTGCAGAATCTTCTACTCAGTTTTGAATGTGGTCATGGATCGTGACAGTTTAGACTCTCATCTTCATTTAAACAGATTGCCACAGGATCCTCATGCCCCTTTAATTTAAATATCACACCCGACAACATTAATTCATCACATCTGCCAATGCCTCACGTGGACAATGACTAGCATTTCAGACCAGTTAGGTAGTTGCCAATCTAAGCCGACTCCATCCACACTTTACTCCATGATCCTTGTTAGCTTTACACAATAAGTCTTCAGCGAGGTCAGTTGTATTGGAAATTTCAGTTGCTCCCAACCGTCCACAGATTTTTGGCAGATTGAGCTTCAAATTCACTACACTGTTTGAAGAAATGCTTCTTCAACATCTCAGCACAAAGCACTGAGCCCTCACTAAGATTATGCCCTCTTGTTCCAGATTCCATTTCCCCAAGAGCAAATAGTGTTAAAACTAATTTGAGATATAGAGAAACTATGAAGGACCTCTGTTACATTGCCACTTAACCTGCTAAGCACACAGGAGTACAAATTATGCAACTTTTGTTTTTAAAACATTTTAACCAGGTTTTTTTTTGAAAAAATGAATTTATATTGTAACTTGTCTAAGGCTGAGGCATTGATGCTGAGGTTTTGAAAAGGACATAAATTGGTAGGGAGGGCAGATACGTAGCAGGTGAAGTTCAATGCAGAGAAGAGAGGTGATGTATTTTGGTAGTAAAGAACATATTTAGGTGATTTAAAATAAAGGTGCACAAATCTAGAGGGAGTACAGGAACAGAGGGACTGGGTAAACCTATATAGATCATGTGGCAGGACAGAGCAGTTAATAAAGCAAACAGCGTCCTTAGCTTTTTTTAAATGGACATACAGTACAAGAGCAAGAGGTGATGCTGAACTTGTATAAGACACCCTCTCTAGGCCTCAACAAGAATATTGTTCACAGTTCTGGGCATTACCTGCAGGGATTGGAAACTTTATAGTTATTGGGATAGATTGGAGAGTTTGAGACTGTTCTCTTTAGAGAGAGGCAGAGAAGAGATCTGTTCGAAGTCAAGGGGTCTGGATAGGAAAGAGTGAGAAATTGTTGTCACTCAAAAGCAATTGGATTTATGAGCGCACAGGTTTAAAGTGATTTACAAAAGAAGCAAATGAGAATATTTTTCCCTGCACAAATGGTTCAGGTCTGGAACGTATTGCCTGGAAATGTGGTGGCAGCAGGTTCCTTGATGCATTTGTTAGGGCTTTGAATGATTATTTAAAATAGGAACAATATGCAGGGGAAGAGACTGACACTAACTCATGATACTCATTTCAGAGATCCATTCCAGATAGAATGGGCTAAATGGCCACCTTCTGCACTGCAACACTTAATTCTGTGATTCTGAGGGACAGATCCTTAAACTGAGCACAATAAAAATCAGACATCACGTCTCTCTAAGTTTCAGATCCTGCTGATCAACATTGCATTAGTTTTACTACTTGTACATCTACACCAGATTTTAGCGATTTGTATACAAAATGATCTGAGTTGTTTTGCTTCTTCACAGGCCCTAGTATCTCATTGTGAACAACGAACAATTGGGGCAGGAGTAGATATCTGCTACATGGCCTCTTCAAACCTGCTTTCAACAAGGTCATGGCTGATTTTCAGATCAACTTTATGTTGATGGGGGGGTGGGGGCGGGAGGAGAAGAGGGGGAAAGAGAGAGATTGTCCAAAGCTAGAGGGCATACACTTGCTGTCAGAGGGGAAAAACTCAAAAAAGGACCTGAGGGATAATGTTTTCACACAGAGGGTAGTGCATATGTTGAACAAGCTATGGGAAGAAGTGGTGGAGGTGGGTACAATTACAGTATTTAAAAGGCACCTAGATAGGTATTTGACTAGGAATTATTTAGTGGCATGGAGGCCAAATGCTGGTAAATAGGATGCCTGGTCATCAGAGACAAGTTGAATGGCCTTTTTCTATGCTTTATGACTGTGAGTTGTATAGTCTGACAGTGGGGAACAGTTTACAAACAAGGGTCTTCCATTAAAAGAGAGATGTGGAATTCCTTCTCTCAGAGCTTTGAGTTTCTTTGAAATTCTGTTCCCTAGACAGCAGTGGAGACTGGCCTATTAAATATTTAAGGACAATTTAGACAGCTTTTCAACTTACAAGGTAGTTGAGAATCAGGGTAATGGAGGTCATAGTAAGATCAGCAGTGAATAGGTCGGAGGGGCCAAATGGCCTCCTATCCTCCTTTGTTATCTTGGGACCTTATGGATTTATTCAATCCTCCAAGAATCACTTGGAAACTTGGATGCACAACCCTTTTCCTTCCTTCAGGTCACTGATGTTAACACCGAAAGGGATCCAAAGTGGGCAAGGCTAGAATAAAAAGGGGTTGCTTGTATGGTATTTAGGACTAGTAATTCAGCAGTCTGGATTGGAGAGAGCACAGGAGTTTGAATTACACCATGCCAGCAGAGGAATTTCAACCAAGTTAATAAATCTGGAATGTAAATGCTAGTCAATTTGATAATTATGATGAAACCACCAAAATGCATTTCAACAGAGGAAATCTGCCACACTCTCAATAAAGGGAATGTGCTCTGGTGGGACCCAAGTGTCACCCTTGGATCCACAGTAGTGTGTCTGGACTCTTCACTCTATTCTGAAGTGGCCTGACAAGCCACTCAATCCTGTTACAATTGTGACAGAATAAAATAAAACAGTGTGACTACCTCACGTCACAAGGAGTGCAGCAGTTGAAGAAAAGTGGTTCATCACCACATTTTTTAAAAGGCAAGTGCTGATGAACAGTAAATGCTGGTCCTGTCAGGGACTCCCACGGCTTAGGAACACGTGGAGAAAAAGACCAACATGGATTTACAGCAAGCTTCAGATGAGGGAGAAAAGACTAGAAGCTAATAGGGTTGGATGAAGTTGGGACGAGGGGCCTGCATGGCTTGGGCCAAATGACCTTTCAGTCACACTGAAGTCAATGTCAAGTATGCAATGAGAACCAGGGAGGCCAGGACAGTTCTCCAGGATAGATCACCTGCCCCATACAATCAGAGCATATTCCCTTTATCTCTCGACTTTCAGCCTTCAATCTCCTAGCCATTTTAAAATCGAACAAGACAGTTTCAGTCAAGGAAAAGCTTGTGATTTAGCCTTTTACTTCGAGACTGGTTAGATATTGTGGAGTTTTCTAATGTAGATTCCCTGCTGCCTGACACAAATTTGGCAGCTTTGTTCAAATCACCCGAATATGGTCACGGACCTGGGAGCCAGTGTGAACTGTTTGGAGATTCACTTCAGTTTACAGATTCCCCCTTATTACCAAATTCTTGTTGCTTGAGTTATTTCCACCCCCAGGTTTAGTTTGGCAGAGCTTCCAGCTTTAATTAGTACCTTCCTGACATTGAACAGTTGAAAAACTCCTGCCCAGGTTATGTAAAGTTAAACCACTGATTCACTGACTCTCATACTTGTTATCTCTGTT
Source organism: Chiloscyllium plagiosum (assembly GCF_004010195.1). Taxonomy (NCBI): domain Eukaryota; kingdom Metazoa; phylum Chordata; class Chondrichthyes; order Orectolobiformes; family Hemiscylliidae; genus Chiloscyllium; species Chiloscyllium plagiosum. The sequence continues at coordinate 110,782,682 of NC_057711.1, read as the reverse complement.
CAAAATAGATTTTGAGTGACCTCAAAGGACAGCTCCATCTTCACTGTCCATGGTCTTTAAGTAGACTTGGGCAAACTTCGGAGGGTCGGTGTGGACTTGTTGGGCCAAAGGGCAGATTTCCATTCTGTAGGGAATCTAATCTTATCAAATTATACTCAAATATAGAATATAATTTTTAAAATATTTTAAGTTTTCAGCATTCAAACAGAAGTGTTAGAATATTTGAACCATGTTCACTAGGAACAGGATATCTCCATAACTTTGGCAAAAAGCTGAAAATGTTTTATTCCTTATGCATAATGCAGGGTACTCTGAATGTCAGGAGCATGTCCATGTCAACAATACCTTGATACAATGGTTTAGTTAGGTGTGTAACATGGCTCTGCAGCCTTCAATAAGTGAGCAAAACTAAGAGTTTCAAACTTTTAGAAAAACCACAGCATGCCTTGTTAAAAAAAAAATTAGATCCTCACTAAATATTGAGCGGTTGGACATTAACCTTCAACATTGCCAGCAGATCCATGGCCCCTCAGTCTTGTCGCGGAGTGAAGCCATGTTCCAGTATCCCACTCGGGCACCAGCACACAGTCTGGACTGACATTCCATGGGGTGCCGAGGAAGCACTGACAAACATCTTGCCATTTGAGGTGAAACCTCCAAGGATGTGGCCCATCGTCATCCTCAGATGATCAGAAAAGATTCTGTGGGTGTAAGCTTAATTATTCTGGATTTCTTGCAAGTCAAATCTGTGAGCACTTCCAACATTTACTTGCTGTTGTGGAATATATGGAAGCTAATTTGGCAGTTAACTTAGCATGCACAGGATTATGTAACAGGGGTCCAGCAACAGATAATGATAGCACACTATGATAAGCTAGTTAAATCACTGATAGATGAGCTAATGCTGAAGATGATAGTGGTGTAATGTGATAGGTTAAGTGTCAGAAGCAGACCAGTGTGGCAGAGGATGCCTAGTTTAGAAAGACAAAGCATAACCAATCATACTAGCTTGCTATCATATAAGCACAGGAACTAATAAAGTTTAAAAAGTAGTGGCACCAAGAGTTTGGGGCAGTCGGGAATCCATTTTCTAATTGTCACAGCTTTTATTTGCAAATAAAAGTTTAACTTAGTGAAGGATTCTCTGCGTCTCCTGGTAATTCTGAGTATTGGGTTATCTTTCCACAACACTGTATAACCCGACCTAAATGTGAAACTCCCCGAAGAACCCTGTTGATGAAATTTTGAAAAGAAAGGCTTCATTCATCTGCTGCCTTTCATGACCTCAATGTCCCAAAGCTTTTTTTCCAGCAATTAAAGTACTTTTGAACTGAACTGTTGGAAAGCGAGAACGTTCAGTGAAACGGAGTCCGAGCCCAACTTGGAAATCAAAATATTTGATAAGGCAATAGTTGTAAATTCTTTGCAAATGGATGCGTGAACTAAGAAATTGCTAAATATTAAAGGTTTGGTTGTGGCAAAGACATCTTGCACTTTTTCTTAAAATGATTGGCACTCTGTACTTTGCAGGCAGTTTTGAGCTCTATTTGCTTACACCAGTCTGCCATGTCACAGCAATGAAGGCTATTTGTCAAGAGGCCTCAAACCATTGTATCAAAATGTTGTTTAGATAAAGAGTCTCATATTAAAAAAAAACATGCATTATGGATAAAGAACAAAGTGATTTCAGCTTTAAATTGAGGGATAGAGATGTGAGCCCAGAGTTTTTTGAAATTCCCAGTCATTGCAGTTCAAATATTGCACCATTTTGATGAGAGCTGAATTTTTAAAGAGAGCCCGGAGGGCAAAATAATTTGCATTTATTGCTCGCAAATCCTATCATCTGTTGGCCACAGTTTAAGTAACTTATGACGCTGCTGCCATCTGGTGGTAACATGATCTAAGGGGCGACTAAGTCAGTGATTAAGTAGAGTCAGATGTACAGCACAGAAACAGACCCTTCAGTTCAACTCATCCATGTCGACCAGATATCCTAAAATTAATCTAGTCCCATTTGCCAGCATTTGGCCCATTTGTGGACAATCACCTGATGAAGGAGCGGCGCTCCGAAAGCTAGTGTGCTTCCAATTAAACTTGTTGGACTATAACCTGGTGTTATGTGATTTTTAACTTTGTATACCCCAGTCCAACACCGGCATCTCCGAATCATGACCTGTGATTCCATTTTTAAAGCACTATGAACCTGCACTATTCAGATAGAAATTTAATCCCCGCACTGTACTGAGCTATATGATCCCAGCTGCAGCTCCTTCGTGCACCAAGTTGGATGAGGAAAAAGGGGCAATAAAGATTAGATAAGTTTTAAGTTAAAAGTGGAAGAGTTGATAGGGAGAAACTGTTTCCCAAGGAATTAATGACCAGTAACCAGAGATTGCAGATTGAAGATAGTTGGCAAAAAGAAAAACTTGGAGAAACATCACAGAACTCTTCCAGCAGCGCAGTCAACATTATTTACTTGTCACCCTAATTGGAATGCAGTTGGATACTAGCTGATCATAATGGGATATGGGGCATTTCGGTCAAGCCTAGATCTGCCCCCGATGTCTGCAATGGTACTTTATTTGAAAACTCAGCTAAAGGAACTCGCTTACCTGGCACACCATAATAAGGATCAATTACATTGAGCCCCCAGCTACACAGAACATGATCTTGCAGTGCATCCCCTCAGCTTCTGTATCCCTCAAAGTGGACGTTTGAAGAGTTGCATTTTAGCTCCCCTTCCCTCAAGAAGACAGATTGTAGGCAGAGGTGGGGAGGGTTTGAGGACAGTGTAATTAAGTTGGAGTGGCAGATTTATTACCCAGCCTTTCCCACCTTGTATTTGTCCATTTAAAATGCAGGGATTCATGATCTGACAGTGTCTGCTTTAAATATTCAGATGAAGTTGCATGTACACCACGAGGACCTGATTTTAACCTGGAGTGAGTGGTGGAAGCTCTGGGTCAGATTGGCTACTGGCAAAGGCCAGGCCAAGTAAGCAAAGCTACCAAAGTCATATGAAGCAGCTCTGAACCCACATAGCAAACTCAAACTGTTTCAATTAGATATAACATTTGCAATTAACTCTTACCACAAACAAGCAAAATGCTCAAGAGCCTCACAAAACCTCCTTTTCTGTACATCAGCAACTCATACACATTGGCTTCGCTTTAAAGATTTGTGAAGGTGCTTGATAGGAGCTTCAGAGGGAAAAAAAGTCTTGCTGAACAATGTTATCAACATTCAATCAACCTGCACTTACATAGCAGCTTTAGCATAGAATAATGTCTCAAAGATGCTCCACAACCAAATGTTATCAGACATAATAGGACTCTGAGCCACGTAAAGAAACGTTAGGAGAGTATACCTGGACTAAGGGCAGATCTGATGGATGGGCTGCTCACCTCAGATTTCTATTGGAAGATAGCTTCAAATTCTGGGTCCAAGGTGGGATATCAGGGACTTGCCTGCATTCGGGGAGCACATAAAGAAAGAGTCAGGGATGAGGACAGACCAACCATACATTAACTTTTTTTGTTGTAATGCAGTGTCATAATGAACACTCTCATGTTGTTGATCAAAATGCAGGAGGAAGTGAATGGGCTGGGGCAGAATCATTTTGTTCCAGCCCATAGGTGTAATGTTAATGACTAATGATTAACTCCAAAACCTGTGTCAGTTCACCTTTGTTCTGGGGGATTGCAGAGTAGTGGCAGTGGTGGTGGGGTGAAATTGAGGTGATTCGGAACTGGGGTAGAGTGCTAGCGGTAGTTCAGAGGCTCGGGTTCAAGCCACAAGACAAGGGTTCAAATCCCATCATGGCAGATTGATTAACTAACCTGGAATTATAACTGATCTCAGTAAATGGTGCCACATGGCAATCAATTTAATTTTAAGAATAGATTCCCTACAGTGTGGAAACAGGCCCTTCAGCCCAACAAGTCCACACCAATCCTTCAAAGAGTAACCCACCCAGACCCATTATCCTGACTAATGCAATTTAGAATGGTCAATTCACCTGTGACCTGCACATCTTTGGATTGTGGGAGGAAACTGGAGCACCCGGAGGAAACCCACGCAGACACGGGGAGAATGTGCAAACTCCACACAGACAGTCACCCAAGGCTGGAATTAAACCTGGATCCCTGGTGCTGTGAGGCAGCAGTGCTAACCACTGAGCCACTGTGAATGAGCTAACTCCCTGATGCTCTTTTAGAAAAGGAAATAAACACTGTCACCTGTAGGAGATTCCTGATCCATGCCATAATGTGGGGTAAACTGTTCTCTGAAATGACTGAGCAACCATGGAGCTAAAGGGCAATTACAGATAGGCAATAAATGCTGGTGTTGCCAGTGATGAAAGAATAAAGAAAGGTGATTCAAGTTTATAGGCTTGGTAGAGCAAAGCTATTCCCTCTGGTGGGAGGAGTCCTTGACAAGGCCGCACACTGTTAAAATTAGAACCCGGCTGTTTGGAGATTGTCAGGAAGGATGTCGGAGCCAGATTCATGATTTCTGTTCAATTATCAACCTTCAGTTTCTTTCAAAATGGATGTGGGTCAGTAGGTGAAATATTGAGTGCGGCACCACAACAGAGATTGCATTGTTAATCAGAACCTGTTCTGTATGATACACGGAGAAATGACAGCCTTCTATGGAGACAGCTGGGAAGGTTACCAAGGGAAGGCCTTGTGCTCTCCATCCTCCCACTGCAGAAACAAACAACTTTCCTTTGAGAACACCAGCTGCCGCTTGGCTTCTACTGAGTCACTGTCAACACAATCTAAAGGCTCCCTTTTGTAGTGCAGCCTGCAAAAAGCAGAGACATTTAAAACATGCCCATATGAAAAAGATCGTGCAAACACAATTAAAACCTACTCATGAATAGTCACACATATACATGAGAGATGTTCTTTCCAAAGTGGGCTTTGGGGAGGGAATCTGCAATTGGATCAGACTGCTCTACACCATTGTGAATGCAGTCTCAATCAACGGGTCGGAATCGGAAAGCTTTCCGATCCGACCGGGAGTCAGGCAAGGTTGCCCCACTCTCTCCTGCCTTGTTTGCGTGCTGTATGGAGCCATTTGCCGAGTCTATCAGGAAGGATGTGAGCCTGAGAGGGGTGACTATTCCTGGCAGCAGGGGCCTACGTGTTAAAGCCTCTCTGTACGTGGATGACGTCGCTGTTTTCTGCTCTGATTTGCTGTCCGTGCACAGACTCACGTGCATCTGTGACCAACTCCAGCAGGCCTCGGGGGCCAAGGTAAACTGAGGCAAGAGCGAGGCCATGCTCTTTGGAAACTAGGCTGACCAATCCTCTATCCCCTTCACAGTCAGGGCAGACCACCTGAAGGTGCTGGGTATTTGGTTTAGAGGGGCTGGGGTGCGCGCCAAATCTTGGGAGGAGTGTGTGTCACTAAGGTGAGGCAGAAATTGGGCAGATGGGAGCACTGGTCGCTCTCCATCATGGGTAAAAACTTAGTCATCAGATGTGAGGTATTCTCAGTGTTGTTGTACGTGGGGCAGGTCTGGCCTATTCCCCAAACCTTTGCCACTGCAGTCAGCTGGACTATCTTTCACTTCATGTGGAGATCAAAGATGAACTGTATCCAAAGGGATACAGTGTATAAAGATCTAGCAAAAGGAGTATATAAAAAAAACATCCAACGCTACCTTCACCCTGATGGCTATTTTATGTGCGGCTGCATCAAGTTGTGCGTGGATCCCCGGTACGCAAACACTAAGTGTCACTACGTACTGAGGTTCTACCTGTCCCTGGTGTTGCAAAGAATGGGCCTGGCCTCGTTGCTGTGGAACACTCCAAGTAGCTGGACCATTCTATATCACCTGCCCTTCATGGAGAAATTTATGAAGGAAAACACCTTTGACCAAGTCCATCAGGAAGTGGTCAGCACGTAATGTCCTTGAGACCCTTTTGGGAAAAGGAGAAAGTGGATCCTGTTGAGCAGTTCCCTGGGCAGACTGTCAAGTACTAGGACATGACTTGGCTGGTGCTGCCTGTGAGATCCTTTATGTATGCCCAGACTCTCTGCGCCAATAAACGCTGCCCTTGAAGCGGCTGTGGAGGGGAAAAAGACTGTCACACACCACCTTCTGGAATGTGCCGATGCAAAGGAAGTCTGAAGATGAATGCAGTGGTGTTTGTAGAAGTTCGTCCTGAGCAGCTCTGTGATGCAGGACAAGTGCTCCATGGTCTGCTCCCTGGGATGCACACCGAGACGAACATCAACTGTGCCTGGAGGACCATGAACTCTGAAGGACGCTCTTTGGTCCGCCTGAAACTTGGTCTTCCAGCTGAGTGAGTTGACCCCGACCTCGTGTTACAGACTGGCACATTCCAAGGTCCAGGACGATGTGCTGAAGGACACACTAAAGCTTGGGGCAGCTGCTGCCAAGGCATGGTAGGGAGCCCTTGAGCCCCGCCCCTCCAACCACCACCAGGACAGAACTCCACTGGTCCTCACCTACCACCCCACCAATCTCCATGTACAGCGCATCATCCGCCGTCATTTCCGCCACCTCCAAACGGACCCCACCATCAAGGATATATTTCCCTCCCCCCCCCCCCCCCAATCAGCATTCCGTAAAGACCACTCCCTCCATGACTCCCTCGTCAGATCCAC
>NC_057711.1:110772347-110773516 GCF_004010195.1 Chiloscyllium plagiosum | reverse complement strand
GTGCTGGCCTCCTACCTGCCCTCGACCTCTTCATAGCCAACTGCCGCCGCGATATTAACCGCCACCTGAACTCCCCCACCCCTCTCACCCACTCCAACCTCTCACTCTCGGAACGCGCAGCCCTCCACTCCCTCCGTTGCAACCCCAACCTCACTATCAAACCAACAGACAAGGGAGGCGCGGTAGTAATTTGGCACACCGACCTTTACACCGCTGAGGCCAAACGCCAGCTCGCAGATACCTCCTCCTACTGCCCCCTTGACCATGACCCCATCCCCAAACCATCATCTCCTAGACCATCCATAACCTCATCCACCTCCTCCAACCTCATAGACCCACAACCCCGCACCGCCCGCTTCTACCTCCTGCCCAAAATCCACAAACCTGACTGCCCCGGCCGACCCATTGTCTCCGCCTGCTCCTGCTCCACCGAACTCATCTCTGTATACCTCGACACGGTCCTGTCCCCTTTAGTCCAAGAACTCCCCACCTACGTTCGGGACACCACCCATGCCCTCCACCTCCTCCATGATTTTCGCTTCCCCGGTCCCCAATGACTTATCTTCACCATGGACATCCAGTCCCTGTACACCTCCATCCACCATCACGAAGGACACGAAGGACTAAAAGCCCTCCGCTTCTTCCTTTCCCGCCGTACCAACCAGTACCCTTCCACTGACACCCTCCTTCGACTGACTGAACTGATCCTCACTCTGAACAACTTTTCTTTCCAATCCTCCCACTTCCTCCAAACGAAAGGAGTAGCCATGGGCACCCGCATGGGCCCCAGCTATGTCTGCCTCTTCGTAGGATGTGTGGAACAGTCCATCTTCCGCAACTACACTGGCCCCACCCCCCACCTTTTCCTCCGCTACATCGATGACTGTGTCGGCGTCGCCTCATGCTCCCACGAGGAGGTTAAACAGTTCATCCACTTCACCAACACCTTCCACCCCGACCTCAAATTCACCTGGACAGTCTCAGATTCCTCCCTCCCCTTCCTCGACCTTTCTATTTCTATCTCAGGCAACCGAATCAACATGGACATCTACTACAAACCGACCGACTCCCACAGCGACCTGGACTAGCCCTAGTCCCACCCTGCCCCCTGTAAAAACGCCATCCCATTCTCCCAATTCCTTAGTCTCCGCCGCATCTGCTCCCAGGAG